>NC_056741.1:444265391-444354592 GCF_019279795.1 Protopterus annectens | reverse complement strand
CCCCAGGTTCCACAGTTGAAGCATCTCGTGGCATACCCGACTTCGAATGGGTCTCGGAAGAGGCCTGCGAATCTGAAGTAGCGGGTATCATGGGCTGCAAAAGCGCCTGAGTACCAGTGAACTGGCGACTAGCTTAGGAGAAGCGTCGTCAGCAGCTTTGAACCTAGGCGGCCTGTCACTGTCTTTTTATCTTTGTGTTTTTTCGGAATGTCTGAAATCGGGTGGCTTACCGAAGATGTATCCAGATAATTGAACAGAGTACCAAAATATTTAGAAGCGAAAATGTACCAACGACAAATAGTTTGTGGTTTAAATAAGGCACAAAACCAACAGCGAGGTACGTTATGGTTAGGGCCTAGGCAAGGAATACAGTACGAATGAAAATCTTTGAGGCATTTGCTTTCCACAAGAAATGCAATTATTGAGTTTTACTGACATCTGTTTAGAGCAAGAAAAAGTTTCCGCAACGGGGTACTTAGCTTTAGTTGAGGACATCGGTTCTGAAACTCAGAAATTAAAATTTCAGTAGTCGGCCGACCAGCACTTGCAAACTGCTTCTGCTTTGGGCACCGCACGGAAAGAAAGACTGATGTAATGGCGTCGGCTGCATGCTTTAAACCCCTAACTACCTGACGTCATGGAAGACGAGACAGCAAACGACACAGGACCCAAGACTTTGATAATCAGGCAGACTGAGGACTACTGCAAGCAGATAACCCAAATGTGATGGCTGCAACAGTGAAACACGAAGAACATCTAGAGGGATCTTGCTTGCAAGCGGGTCCAACTGTCTTTTCAGACACCATACAGAAAATTTCTTCCACTTGTAAAGGTAATATTTTCTCGTATTTGGTTTCCTGGCCTCCTGCAAGACAGTGAGCATGTCCTCATTGTAAAGGTGTCTGAAGGGAATAAGAATCTTATCAGCCCCAGGGTGAGATGCAACAACTGCCACTGTGGGTGGATTTGGGATCCCTCCTGTTGTGTGAGAAGGTCCACTCTGAGGGGTACCTTGTGTTGACTACCCTTGGATAGCTGTAGTAGTAGGGGGAACCAATGCTGTCTTGGCCAATGGGAAGTCACCAGCAATATTTTCAGTCTGTCCTGCTGAATCTTCAGCAGGACCTTCTGCACAAGTGGGAAGGGGGGGAAATGCATAAGAGAAACTTCCCCTTCCAAGAGACTGAGAAGGCATCTATTGCCATTGCCCGAGTGTGTGGAAGCCTGGTGCAGAAGTAAGGAAGTTGCCTGTTAATGAAGGAGGCAAACAGGTCTATTTGAGGTGTACCCCACCGGTGAACCAGGTCCAGGAAAACATCCCTGTGAAACATCCACTTGCGGTTGGCTGTGATGGATCTGCTGAGTGCCTGATTGGGCGTTCTGCAGTGAAGGAATGTAGACCGCCTGCAGGCTAACTCCCTGGGAGGTGGCCAGTTACCACACTAGGAAAGCTAGTCTAAAAAGAAAGTAGGATTTGGTCCCCCCCTGTTTGTTGAGATACCACAACACTGTGGTACTGTCTGTAAAGATCTTTAGAGGTCCCTGTTGTAGTTAAGTTTGGAAGGCCTGAAGGGCCAGGAGAATTGCCATCACTTCTTGGACATTGATATGTTCTTTTTATGTGGCTCTGGCCACAGTCCCTGCACTTTCAGATGGCCCAGAGTTGCTCCCCAGCCCAAGTCTTAGGCATCTGTGTGCATGATCTGTTTGGGTTGGGGTGGCTGGAAGGGAAGGCCTGGGTTGAGGTTCACTTGCTTCAACCACCACATAATTTCTAGTTTGAGGCAGGGCAGGAAGGGAATCCTGTACTCCAAGTGGTGCGAGTGCTGGGTCCAGACTGACCTTGGTTATCATTGCAACCTTCTCATACGGAGTCTTGCTAATGTTAACATGGGGATGGAGGCTGCCATCTAGCCCATGAGCCTAAAGTACTGCCTTGCTGTCACTTCTGTTGTCCGAAAGACCATTAGTAGGTGTTCTATCAAGCTTTCCACCTTTTGTTGGGGAAAGTAGGTTCTCATGATGTCTGTGTGAATCCTGCACCCGATGGAGAAGGGTCCAGGTGGGATTTTGCGAAGTTTATCTGAAATCTCACAGACTGTAGGAGGTAAGCAGGAAGAAGTGTGTGCTGCTGGAGACTCTTCTTGCAGTCTGCCTGTACAAGCAAGTCGTCCAGATAGGGAAATATCTGGATTACTTTTGTTCTGCAAAAGGCAATAACTGGAGCCAGACATTTGGTGAATACCCTTGGATGTAGTGGAGAGTCCAAAGGGCAAGGTAGAAAATTTAAAGTGAGACGGGCCCATGGAAACCCTCAGGTACTTCCTGAAACTGGGCTTGATAGGAATGTGAAGATCGGCATCCTTTATATCCAAGGTGGCCATGAATCCTTGAGGAAGTAGTAGTGGGAAGAGAGTTGATAAGGTCAACACCCTGAAAGTAGGAACGTGAAGGAAAAGTTAGAGAAGACAGTATGACTCGCAGGAAATACTCCAGGTGCAGTTAACAACTGACAAAACCCCTATTCAACTCATAGCTAGCTACAGGCCACCAACTCCAATTCAAGATGCCCACTCCACCTATCTGGACCTCTTCAAATTTTATTTAATTTATTTTACATTTGTTAACTGGGAAATTCCGACTGGACCAGGTCCATTTTCAGCAGAGGCCTGGGGAGAAAAGCTCAAACAAAGTTATACAAATACAGTACATCCAGCATAATACACAAAACAGGTTACATCATGTATGCTGAGCACAGTAATATAACAAGAAATTAATAAAAACACTCCAGGTAAAAGATATAGACCATGGGTAAAAAGACAATGTCAGTCATACATTGGTAAGAAAAGAAAATATAACAAGTAAGATTCTACAGTTTAAAGTACCCTTTCAGATAACCAAGCCTACAGGGGATCAGAGCTCCAGCATGTGATCAGAGAGGAATTTGGGGAGTTAATAGTAGTATGGGTAGGGTTATGTGATACAAGGGCATAACCAGGTACTAAGAAGGTGCGATTTGAGGGAGTTTTTGAATATGGATGTGGAGGGGGCAGTGGACACGGATAGGGTAAGAGTTTTCCAATTTCTGGCAACGGTGTGGGAGTAGAGCGCTTTCCCTGCATTACAGTTAGCCTTTGTGATGGAGAGGAAAGATTTTTCACTGGATTTTAGGTACCAGTTTGCAGTATAGATAGCAAGTAGGTTGGAATAATGAGGGTTTTTTTTCAGGATATTTGAGAATATTGTAGGCTGTGCCCAGCTGGTGATAGTTAAGTAGCTGTGGTAGCTCAAGCCATTTTAGTTATTTTAGTGCAGCACAGTGATGGGTTCTATAGGTTGAGTTAGTAGCAAACTTGGTTATTTTATTGTAGCATGATTCTAGTTTGTCTAGGTCACATTGTCTGATTTGGGTAAAGATTGGTGCTGCGTATAACAGAGTTGAGAGAAGGTGGCTTTGCACAAGAGTGACTCTTGCTTTTTGTGAGAGAAAGGACTTATGCCTGTATGGGAAGCCTAGTTTTTTTTTTTTTGTGTACTAGTTTTATGGTATGTGAGATGTGAACATCAAAGTGGAGATTACTGTCTACTTCAATGCCCAGAAATTTGGTGTGGTTAGAAGGGGAGATGGTGGTGCCGTCCTTGGATGTTATGGTAAAGGAGAGGTTTTGTTTTGATCTATTAGGGGGTAAATATTAGCAGTTTTGTCTTTTTGGGATTTAGAATTAGTTGGATACCAGATATCCATTTTTCTACTGAGATAAAGTCATCTTGAGTGAGTGTATGTAGAGTGGTGGGAGATGAGGCAGAGCAGATCAGAGTTAAATCATCCACATATTGTACGAGTGTGACATGTTGTGTAGAGCATTTGAGGTTATTTGTGAAAATAGAGAACAGCGGGCCCAGTATAGAGCCCTGTGGGACTCCTGTGGTGGTTGGAAGTTGTGTAGACAGTTCCTTTCCACTGCACTGATTGTTGCCTGTCAGACAAGTAGCTTCTGAACCAGGCTACAGTAGAGGAGGTGAAGGATAATGATGTTAGTGAGTCTAGTAGAATGGAGTGGGAGACCATATCAAATGCTTTTGACAGGTCTAGGAAAATGGCGGATACATATCTGTTATCATTCCTGTGAAGGTTTATATAATTAGTGAAGGCTAGAAGAGCTGTGGTAGTGCTGTGCATCAGTAAAACAGGGCATCCCCAGTACCTGCTCCCCTTCCCTCATCTGTAGGGAGCAAGTCATTGCTGCTCTCTCAAAAGGCACAAAATACAGGACTGGATAACATCCCAGGCTGCATCCTACATGAACTCAGGCAGGAACTTGCAGCACTATTAGGCACCCTATTCAACCAAAGCCCGAGTACCTGCTTCTTCCCAGCCGAGTGAAGGACAGCTACTGTCATCCCTTTGCACAAACGTGGAGCGTCCACCGATCCAGGCAATTTTAGACCCATCAGCCTAAATAGCCTGATCTGCAAGGCCATGGAGCGTATTACCATGGACCTCAATAACAAAGACAGTGGCAAACTCCAGACACTGGATTCCACACAGCTTGGCTTTGTCAAGGGAAGGTCATGCCCGTTGTATTTGGTCTACTTCTTTGAGTCAGTCAACAAGGCCATAGACAAGGGGAAGACGGCACACCGCCTACCTTGACCTGGCCAAGGCCTTCGATACTACTCCCCAATCAGGGAATCAGGGACAATAAATACATGGATTGATGCCTAGTTGAGAGTGTGTTACCAGATGGGTAAGCAAACTGGCTCACTAATAGAACCCACCTAGTCAGAACAGGAGCAGCCACCTCAAGTAGTAGACCTGTAACAAGCGGTGAACCCCAAGGATCGGTCTTGAGGCCTCCTCTGTTTGGGATATACTTCTCAGAGGTGCAGGCCAAATCTAGTGAGCTATGGCTGACCAAGTTTGCAGATGACTGCAAGATGGGTGCAGTCATCAATTCTCCTAGTGACGTGGACATTCTCCAAGATGGTCTCACCCAAACTAATGACTGTTGCCAGAAACATGGCCTCAAACTGAATGCCAAAAAATGCATCATCCCCCTTGGGGAGAATGACATCCCCACAAACTATCACACAGATGACAAAGCACTAAGCACGCTATCAGTAGTGAGGGACATGGGCACCCAGGTTAATACCAAACTGACTTTTGACCACCATATTGCCTCCGTTGTACAGAAAGCTTTCTACATGACCCACCTAATTAGTAAGGTTATCTCATCCAAGGACAAGGCTATCATAACATCCCTGTATGCTTCCCCTTAAGAGACCCATTACTGAGTCCAATGTCCCTTTCAGCATGTACCTCACAAAGCACATGCAGCAGCTGGAGAGACCACAGAGGTTCCCCACCCGGAGAATCCAGAGCCTCAACAACTACGCTACACAGATAAAGCCCAGTCCCTCTACTCAGTCTACTACAGACTCTTCAGAGGTGACCTCAGTCTACCATACAAAGCAATCTCAGACCCCATCCTGATGGGACTGCTGCATGTCCTTAAGTCAAGCTCCACTCAAGTAACCCGCACGTGCGACCTCAACCTGGTCTGTCACATCAATAGGATTTGATGGCAGGACAGACTTGTGTCCCAGAGACTCCCGGTTTTGTGGGATAAACTCCATCTCTACGTAAAGCAGAATACCTCATTAAGCGCAACCTGGATAACTGAATGAGGGAAAAGAAAATACACCCCTGGGATTCCACCCGTGTCCCTGCTTGACTGTGGCACAGAGTGCTAACTTGTTGGAACATGGGCTAAACTCTTGAGGAGGTTTGTTAAGGGCATCAGCGCCAATAGCCTAATAACTTCCTATGATCCTACGAGAGATCCAGGATTCGTCTCGGAGGATAGTCTTTTCTTGGAACTAGGAAAATCCTGCAGTAGAAACCTCTCCCTTTTGCAGCCAGTGGCACTGTTGTGATGGTGCCTTGGTCCAGCAGGGTTTGTAGTACTGGCTGCAATAGGTGCAGCTGTTTTGAAGGTTGGGTTATACCCTTTCACTTTGGGGGCATAAACCAGGTCGAAGTACCCATTTTCAATGATTGAAAGGACCCATTTTTCTGATGTGATGGATGTCCACATAGAAAGACTATGAGAAACAAGCTGACAGAGGGAGAGAAGGAGGGGGGTGGGGGGTTCAGAGATGGCAGGTAGTCAAATACTACCAGCCCTGTCTTGAAAGGGTGGCCTCTGGCTAGAGGAGGAGGAGGAAGCTCTAGCAGGATGGGGTTGCTTCCTGGTTAATTTTCTAGACCTAGTGGGAGCAGCAGGGTGAGTGCTTTCTAAAACAGAGTTTTAGCAGGGTAGTTCCTTTGGAATTTTGGGATGAGGGAGACTAGCAAGTGTTTTAAATCCTGGATCGCTTTCCCCTTTTGCTGTAGTGACTTAAATAAATCAGCCACTTCAACACCGAACAAAGCTGTGTTGTCCAGAGGGTGCTCGGCTCTGCCTTAAAGTCATCTGGAATGGGCTGGAAATGTAGCCAAGAGTATCTCCTCAAGGCAGATGATGCTGCTGTTGACCTAGCTGAAGCCTCAGTAGCATCATAACTACAATTTATAAAGTGCCTGATAACCTGGGAGGTCAGAACCAGAAGTGAAGACTGAAGCTTTGGCAGCAAAATCTGGTGCATCAGACAATTCCTTGGAAGCTTTCTCCAGGAAAGAAGAGGCATATTTTGCCATGTGCGACTGGTAGTTTGTAGCTCTGAAGGCCAGAGTAGCGGAAGTGTAAATATTTTTTACCCATATGCTTGATGCTTTTCCTGTCCATCAGTAGGGAGAATGGTGGTGGTGGGCAACAGTTTAGATGATTTATCTGTGGAAATGGAAATTGTAGCAAGGTCTGCTGGAGGACACTTTACAAGACATTTGGCAGTTTCAGGGACTTTAAAAAAATCTATCAGGCCTGCGTGGAGCAGAGGGTTGTGAACCAGTGTTCAAGGATGCTGAGAAGGCATCCAGGAATACAGGCAGAACTGGAGGGACAGCAATAGGGATTGGGGAATCATCAGAATTAAGGTCATACCAGTTTTGAATTTCAGTCACTTCAAAGGATTCCCACTTAAAAATGTTTTCATCTTTTTGGCAATGGTTTCCCCAAAGGTCAAATCCTCAGATGGAGAGTCAGGGTCAATGGATTCTTCCTCTGGCTAGCCATACCCCAAGGGAGAAAGAAGCTGAGAGATGAAGGAAATTGATTCCTCAGATGAAAGAATCAGAAAAAAATCTTCTTTCCTCATGGATGGGTCAGATGTTTGAGGCCTTTGGCTCAGAGTAGGAGGAGGCATCATAGAAGTCCCTGTAGTGGAAGGCCATAAGGCATGAAGGTATTAAACTTTGGCTGAAGGCCTGCCAATCAGGCATGCTTTCAGGAGAAAAAGAGATGCTTCCCTTTTTCCCTTCTCTTGAGAGGCCTGGAGGGCGCCTGAAGGGAGGAAGACCTGAAATTAGGCGAGTTTAAGGAACTGGAGGGATCTGAAGGACCTACCAGAATTGCTGGTCTACCGCCAGGCGGAGACAAACATCGGTAAAGCCTCAATAAGATGTGCCCTCCGCACGGGATTGTGCGTCTTCCATGGAGGTACCTACTAAATCCGAAGCAGCGGAGCCCGGATCCTCTACCGGTCGGCCCACAGGCGGCACAGCGGTAGAGGTAGAACTGGTAGTCTTGGCCTATTTTGGCGGCTCGGCAGGTACGTCAGCAGAACCCTCCACACCTAAAGGCTATTTGCTTAGTCGTTGATTTTCTAGTTAGAGATTGAGCGCATGCAGACGGCTGAGCAAGGTTTTGGGCACAAATGTCTGACAAATGGAGCAGGCCTTGCAGTCGTGTGACCAACCTAAATAGAAGTGACACTGATTGTGGGCATCCTTGTGGGGTATCTGACAGCCGCACATATACTTGCCCTTTCTGGATGGCATGATCAGTCATTAAAAAATAAAATGACCGAAAGGTTCCCCAATGGGGCACTTACCCGATTTCTCATAAATCAGACCAGGCAGGAAAGTACAGTTGTGCACACTTGCCGTAAATGTAGATGTTACAGTGTATTCACTGTTGCAGTCATTACATTTGGGTTATCTGCTTGCAGGTAGCCCTCAAAGTCTTGGGTCCTGTGTCGGTTGCTGTCTCATCTTCCATAACGTCAGGTATATAAAGCATGCAGCAGACGCCATTACATCAGTTTTTCTTGCCACAGATGTCAGGAGCCCCCATAATAGGAAGCAATTATATACAAGGTTACACCAACAAAAAGCAAATACACCAGAAAGCGTAAATACAGTACACAAGAAGAGAGATATAGTCAATAGAAGTCAGGGGGTTGGAGGGAGGGTAATCAGGACTGCAACAGTGAATACATTCCAACATCTACATTTATGGTAAGTGTACACACAACTGTACTATGTTCTTCGTGCTCCACTATTGCAGTCATCACATCTGGGTAGATTACCAAAGCTAAGGATGGGAGGAGGAATTTAAATAGTATTAGGACCAGCTATGAGGCCCTGCAAGACTGCAGTAGCAAAACCAGCCCTGGACTTTGAGAAAATTGGCAAATGGTAATGCTTGGTGAAAGTATGTACAGAACTCCAGGTAGCAGCTTCTAGGATGTCCCTGGTAGGGACACCTCTGAGAAAGGCTGCAGAAGTAGATGCAGCCCTGGTAGAATGTGGTCTTATCCCCTGTGGGATAGGTTTTCCATGGTGCTTATATAGCAGAAATAAATGCAGTGTCCTATCCATTTAGAAATGGCTTGCTTTGAAATGGCCTTCCCCTCTGCCCCTGCAGCAAATGCCACCAGCACCTGCTCAGATTTTCGGAGAGGTTTAGTAATGTCCAAGTAATATCTAAGTTGCCTGTGCACGTCTAAGGAGTGCAGTATACGTTCCCCTTTGTTCTGTGGATTAGAAGAGAGGGTCGGCAAATTAATGGCCTGATTAAGAGCCACACTGGATACTACATTGGGCATGTAGGGATTGGCCCCGAGGGGCAACCTGTCCACATGAAAGATGATCGGCAATCCAAAAAAACAAAATCCAAACGAAACTCGAGAAAAGACGTTGACACCAACACCAACACATGAAAGATGATGAAAAGCTCCACTGTCATAAGGGCCTGTAATTCAGACACCCTTCTTGCGGAAGTGATGGCTAAAAGGAAGGCCGTTTTCCAAGAAAGGAATTTAAAGTCTGTACTAGCAGCTGGGTCAAAAGGAGGCAGTGAGGTTTTCCAATACAAAGTTAAGGTCCCAGCCTGGAGTTGGGGCTCTCCTAGGTGGTCTTAAGTTTTTGGCCCCTCTGAGGAACAGCTTGAGCAGTGTACGAGAGAAGAGGGGTGGTTCTGTGTTGTAATGAGCTGAAATGGCTGAGGCATGAATTTTGATGGAGCAAAAGGAAATACCCTTGTGAAGCATCTCAGTTAAGTATTGAAGATTCTGAGGTAAATTGGGTGCTGCTCTGCCCATCCACTAAGCTTGGTTCCAGGAACAGAATATTTTCCATTTTTCAGCACAAGACTTTCTAGTACTAGGACTCCTTGCCTCCAGAATGACATCAAACACCTGTTTTCTGAGGGATGGTAATGGAGAGCTCAGGTAATTAGCCAGGCTGAAGGTCTGAAGACGAAGGTGCAGAATCCGGCCCTCCTGCTGGGACAGCAGGGTAGGGATCTGGGGCAGGTGCCATGGATACAGCAGTAACACTGCGCAAGAGGGGGTACCAGTGTTGGCATGGCCAGTCAGGTGCAATCAGTACAGTCCTTGGTTTGTCCTCTTTGATCTTTAGTAGCACCTTGGTGAGAAGAGGCAGAGGAGGAAAGGCATAAACGGATAGATTTTTCCATGTGAAGGATAGGGCATCCACTTTCCAAGCTTGTTTGTGGGGAGTCCTTGTGCAGAATTTGTTCAATTGGCAGTTCTGGGGGAAGGCAAACCGGTGTATATCTGGACACCCCCATTTGTTTATCAACATGTTGAATGTCTTTGGTTCCAGTTTCCACTCGTGTGGGTCCGTGAGATTTCTGCTTAGATTGTCTGCCAGTGTGTTTAGGTTTCCAGGCAGGAATTGAGCCTGTAGGTGCACTTGGTAGCTCAAGGCGGTGTTCCACAGAGCCATGGCTAGTCTGCAGAGAGGGTATGAGTGGGTTCCCCCCTGCTTAAGTACCACATAACAGTGGTGTTCTCAGTCTTTACCATCAACTGTCCTGGAAGAATGTGGACCTTGAAGGCTGTCAGAGCATTCTGTACAGCTAACATTTCGTTTTGATTGATATGCAGGAGCATTTGACTTTGGTTCCATTTGCCCTGTTATGCACTTCCCTGCCAAGTGAGCCCCCCATGCATAGTCTGATGAGTCTGTTAGGGTTTGGGCGGAAGGAGGTAGAGTGAATGGGAGCCCCTTGTTTTTGTGGCAAGCCTCTGACCACCAAAGGAATTCCAGCAGTAGGCAAGGTATGATAGGAATCATTGCTTCTAGATCCTGAGAATGTTGACACCAAAGGTTTTTTAGATACCACTGTAGTTTCCTCATATGCAGTCTTGCATATGGAATTAGTAGAATGCAGGAGGCCATGAACCGCAAGGCTTGTAGTATTTGCCTTGCAGATAGCAGGTTCTTTGTGGACATTAGTTTGAAGTAAGTTGTCAAATGCATTTGTTTCGCTGGCGTGAGGAATGTCATCTGGGAAGTTGTGTTCAAGCTTGTTCCCAGGAATACAATTTGTTGACAGGGTACAAGATGTGACTTTTCATTTATGGTGTACCCCAGACAAATTAGCACCTTTTGTACAAATGCCAGATGATTCAAAAGTATGTCCTGGCTTTCTGCCTGAATTAGACAATCGTCCAGGCATGGGTATATTTGAATTTTTTTCCCTGCAAAATGCAATGACAGGAGCTACGCACTTTGTGAATACCCTGGGTGCAGTAGATAAGCCAAAGGGCAGTGCAGAAAACGGATAGCTCATGTAGCCTGCTTTGAAGCGTAGGTATCTTCTGCAAGATTCTCTGATTGGGATGTGCAGGTAAGCCAAGTCCAATGTTGCCAACAAGGCTTTTTTTGCCTAGCATGGAAAGCAGCTGAAGAGTTAGCATTGTGAATTTTGGGATTTTCAAAAAGGTGTTTAGGATAGAACGCCAGGAGTTGTCTTCTGGGTACCAGCAAAAGTCTCGAGTAAAAACCTTGTCCCCATTCCTCTTCTGAGACGGGTTAAATAGCCCTGACACTTGGAGAACCTGCTGTTGGGCCTCTGCCCACTGATTTGGGGGTAGGTCTGGCCAACCGTTTGGGGTTGGTAAGGTTCAGAAGTCGTATCTGTATCCTTGGGAAACTATATTTAAAACCATTTGTCTTGGATAATGAGTTTCCAATTTTTTGCATGCAGGGCGATCTTTCCCCCTAAATGAGCAGTCAGTTGAGCAGGGCTTGGAAGGTTTAAAGTTAAGTCATTGATAGTTTACCATGGGTGGTGTCTTACTACTTCCAGCATTGGAAGTGAGAGCCCCCCACTGCTTAGGCCTGTGAGTACCTTGAGACTGTAAATTAGGTGGTTTACTGTTCCTGGATTTGGACTGAGAAGGCCTGGAAGAGACAGGAAAGGACCAATTCTTAGAAGGCCAATGCCTGCTAAATCTGGGAGGCCGTACTGAAATCTTTAACAGTTTGTATATATTTAGCTTTTTCTAAGTACTACTACTGCTTTGCTGCCAAACAGGCAGTCTTGGTTTAAGGGAGCATCCAGTAATTTAGCTTTAACATGATCTGGCAAAGTTCGCTCCTTAAGCCAAGCATGCCTTCTAAGAACAGACCCAGTGACAGCAGCCCTGCAAGATGCCTCTAAGGAGTCAAAAAACTACATTGCAAAGTATGTTTACAAACTTGTTCAGCAGAATGCATTAAATACCGTAATCCTTTATTTTCAGCAGAGTCAGGAATCAACATCATTTTCTGTTTTAAGTAATCCAATAATATGCTGCTGATACTTTAACATAGGAAACTGGCAATTTAAGGCCCTAATGGCCAAAGTAGCAGAAGTGTATACCTTCTTAACCCATCTGTCCAGGGCCCTGGATTCACTATCAGAGGGGGTAGGGTTTTTGGCAGTAGTGGTCTTAATGCCTTTGACTCCCTGTGAAATGGTCTCTGGGCCCAGGCCGGTACTCTAATACCTGTCCGGTTTCCTGGGAGCTGGAGGTAGAGTATCTGGTGCTAGGCTAGATTCCAAGGCGGCAATGTCCAGTACAGGAGGGACAGCTAAAGGCCTGTGTTGAGGTAGAAGAAAGAATTCCCTAAGCCTCTTTTTGGAGTCAAGGTAATCCTGGCTTTCCCAGCGGAAATGCTCCCTAAGAGTGTGCAAAGTTTCACCAAAAGAAAAATCTTCTGGAGAGGAAGCAGGGGGTATGGAGTCCTCTTCATCAGAATCCTCATTAGGTAGACAAGGGCAAATCCTGGTCATCAGAAGAAACAGAAATTTCAGAATCCTGATGAGAAGAATCAGAAGGAAAATCAGTTCTAGGTCTCTTAGAGGGAGAAGGCTGGCTTCCCCTAACTAGAGTAATAAGGTCTTCAGCCATTCTTATTTGTTTTTTAGGCATATGGGCCTAACCATACTGTTTGGACTTCGGGTTTTCTAGGCATGGACAGAGTTTTAGGCCTTGAATAAGGCGGCGGCGTTGGTTTGATAGGCCTGAATACACCCTCTGAAGCCACTGCCTGCACAGCAGCTCCGGACACATCCAAGGCAGACATATCCGCAGGTTCCATAGATTAAAAAGAATCTCGCGGCATACCGGACTCCGAATGGGTCTCAGTAGAGGCCTGTGAATCTGAAGTAGCGGTATCAGGGGCTGTGAAAGCACCTCACTGAGGACCGACAAACTGGCGACTAGCTTAACGGAAACGTCGTCCGCAGCTTTGGACCCATGTGGTCAGTCTCTGTCTACCTTTACGTTTTTTCGGAATGCTGGTAGTCAGATGGCTTACCGAAGCCATTTCTGGATAATTAAACAGAGTACCAAAGTAGTTAGAAGCAAAAAAGAACAGATGACGAATAGTTCGCGGATTGAATAAAGTACAAGACAGACAGCTAGGGACGTTGTGGTCTGGGCCTAAGCAAGGAATGCAGAAAGTACAGTTGTGTACCTACCATAAATGTAGATGTTAGAGTGTATTCATTGTTGCAGTCATTACACTTGGGTTATTCTGCAGGCAGGCTACCCGCAGTCGGCCTGAATTCCAAAGTCCCGGTCCGGCGTCGGTTGCTGTCGCCTCCTCCCTGACATCAGTGTGCCAGGGGTATAAAAGATGCAGCCGATGCCATCTTCAGTTTTTCTTGCCCCAGATGTCAGGTGCCCCCAAAAGGGTAGGCTAAAAATTCTGCTCATAAAAAAGCATGCATCAACATAAAAGTACAGTTTTGTACCTACCATAAATGTAGATGTCCGATAGGTATGCATCTGCAGTGCATCTGCAGTCCTAACAAATGGGTTGTCCTGCCTCAGGCAGCCCTTCGGTCGGCCCGATTCCAAAGTCTGGGTCTGGCCTCGGCTGATGTCGCACTTCACCCGACGTCATAGCTGCTTGGGTATAAAGGCATCAGCCGACGCCATTTTCCTCAGTCTTTCTTGCCCCAGATGCCAGGTGCCCTCTAGGAAGGCTAAATTTGGATAAATGCAGATAATTCCAAACAGTAGAGAGCAAAATATATATACATATATACATACAAATACACCATAATAGATTCCCCCAGCTAGCTAAATGAGGGGTAAGTACCCTAGGAATACCACAGAGGGGAAGGTGGGTGGGTAATCCTGACTGCAGATGCATACCTATCGGACATCTACATTTATGGTAGGTACAAAACTGTACTATGTCCTTCAAGGATGCATCTGCAGTCCTAACAAATGGGTAGAATACCATAGCCAAACTGGGGGAGGAGGCACTAAGATAATGATGGTGTAGTCAAGATCCCTTGTAACACAGCAATTGCAAAACCTGCTCGGGATCTGGAGTATAAAGGAAGATTATAATGCTTGGCAAATGTATGCACGGAGCTCCAAGTAGCAGCTTCTAAAATGTCTTTGGTAGCCACTCCTCGTAGGAAAGCTGTAGTGGTGGCTGTAGCTCTTATGGAGTGAGGCCTGATATTTTCAGGAGTTGTCTTTCCATGAAATGAGTAGCAGAATCAAATGCAATTTCCTATCCATTTTGAGATTGTCTGTTTTGAAATTGCTTTTCCTTGCACTCCTGTTGCATATGCTACCAGAAGCTGGTCAGTTTTTCTGCTGGCCTTGGTTCTGTCCAGATAGTAGCGCAGTTGTCTGTGCACATCCAAGGTGTGTAGTAGTTTTTCCCCCCTGTTCTGTGGGTTGGGGAAGAATGTAGGTAAATGTATAGCTTGGTTCAAGGATACCCTGGATACCACCTTTGGCATAAAAGTAGGATTGGTTCTCAGAGACACTCTATCCTGATGGAAGATGAGGAAAGGCTGTACTGCTATTAATGCCTGTAACTCAGATACCCTTCTTGCTGAAGTGATTGCTAGCAGGAAGGCAGTTTTCCAAGATAAGAACTGTAAGTCTGCTGTTGCTGCTGGTTCAAAAGGGGGAAGTGTTAATTTTTCTAGCACAAAATTGAGATCCCATGCAGGCAAAGGTGGTTTCCTTGGAGGCTTTACATTTTTGATCACTCTCAGAAATTGTCTGAGGAGAGGATGAGAGAAGACCGGAGGATCCATGTTGTACTCTGCTGAAATTGCTGATGCATGTATCTTAATGGAAGAATAGGACAGGCCATTGTGGAACAGTTCTGCTAAGTATTCCAGGATGTGTGGAAGATTTGCTAGTGAGACATTTTCTCCCTTTTTTGCACTTCAAATGAGGAATCTTTTCCATTTGGCTGAATATGTTTTCCATGTGGAGGGTCTGCGAGCCTCCAGGATAATGTCCTTAACCCTCTGAGATAAATCTAGTTGGTTTTGTTTTATGCAATTTTCCAAGCAGTTAGCTGCAGTGTTTTTAAGTTTGGATGCAGGGTCTTGTAGTTGTTCTGCGTTAGAAGTAAAGGACAGAGGTAGATGCCATGAATGTGTCCGAGACATGCTTCTCAGTAGCAGGTACCAATGTTGCCTTGGCCAGTCTGGAGCTATCAGAATTACCTTTGGCTGTTCCTCTCTGATCTTCAGTAGAACTTTGTACATCAAAGGAAGAGGTGGAAAGGAATATACTGTCAGGTCCTTCCAGCTGAAAGAAAGGGAGTCCACCCTCCAGGCAAGTGGGTGGTATACTCTTGAGCAGAATTTTTTCAGTTGGTGGTTGTGTGGGGAGGCAAACAGGTCTATCTCTGGCATTCCCCATTTCTGTGTTATGGTTTTGAAAATATCTGGATGCAGCATCCATTCGTGAGCATCCGTGGTAGTTCTGCTTAAGCTGTCTGCTAGTGAATTCTCTTTTCCTGGTACAAATCTGGCCTGCAGTTGGATGTTGAGATTCAGGGCCAAGTTCCACAGGTCCATTGCCATCCGGCATAGAGGGTATGAATGTGTGCCTCCCTGTTTGTTGATGTACCACAAGACTGTGGTATTGTCCGTCCTTAGCAGGTGTCCTTGCTGGATGAATGGTCTGAATGCCTCGATTGCATGTTTCACTGCCAGCATCTCCTTTAGATTTATGTGTAGATTCAGCTGGTCTTGTGACCATAGGCCTTGGATACACTTGTCTTCCATGTGTGCCCCCCCAGCCTAGGTCTGAGGCGTCCGTGGTGATGGTCTGCCTTGGATGTGGTTTGTGGAAAGGCAATCCTCTGTTTATCTGACAGGCCTGAGCCCACCACAGGAATTCCTTTTTCAGACATGGAATGATTGGTATCTGGGCTTCTAAACTGTGTCTGTGTTGAGACCATACATTCCTTAGGTACCATTGTAACTTTCTCATATGCAGTCTGGCATGTGGAATCAATATTATGCAGGATGCCATGTAACCCAGGGCCTGCAGGACTTTCCTTGCAGTAAGCTGAGTTTGTCTTGTTAATGCCATGAAATAGACTGGTAGCTGCTTTTGTTTTTCCTCGGTGAGAAAAGCCATCTGAGTGG
This sequence comes from Protopterus annectens, assembly GCF_019279795.1. Classification (NCBI taxonomy): domain Eukaryota; kingdom Metazoa; phylum Chordata; order Ceratodontiformes; family Protopteridae; genus Protopterus; species Protopterus annectens. The sequence continues at coordinate 444,338,489 of NC_056741.1, read as the reverse complement.
GTTGGGAGGGTGGCCTAATGGTTAAGGTGTTTGCCTTACAAACACAAGGTGCAGGGTTTGAGTCTCACAAGGGATAATTGGCTAAGCTTAAAATGGCTCGCAAGGGCAGTTAGCTTAGTACTAATCTATGAACCTATCTATGAACCTAGTTGGTGTCCAGTTCTGCACCCAAAAATGTTATCCTTTGGGATGGTACTAGTCTTGACTTTTGTATGTTGACTGTGTATCCCAAGGCTTGCAGCAGTTGTATGACATTGGCCAAGTCCTTTATTAATTTTGTCTTGTTGTCCGCTTGTATTAGGCAGTCGTCCAGGTATGGGTAGATTTGAATTCCCTGAAGCCTACAATGAGCAATTACTGATGCCAGGCATTTCGTGAATACTCTGGGCGCAGTAGATAAGCCAAAGGGCAATGCTGAGAATTGATAATGCTCTGATCCTGCAAGAAATCTGAGGTGTCTTCTGCAATCTGGTCATATAGGGATGTGCAGGTATGCCTCCTTGAGATCTAGAGTCACCAGCCAAGACTCCTTGCCCAACATGGGAAGAAGTTGCTGTAGGGTCAGCATTTTGAATTTTGGAACAATGAGATGTGTTCAGTGCGGACAAATCGAGAATAGGCCTCCACTGATTTTCTTTTCTTGGTACAAGGAATAGTCTGGAGTAAAATCCTTGGCCTTGTTCCATAGATGGTACCTTTTCTATTGCTCTCATCCTTAGTAAACTGATGATTTGTTTTAGAGCCTCTGATTTCTGGCTTGGTGGAAGGTTTGGTATTCCTCTCTTTTTTGGTAGAGTGTGGAAGTGAAACCTGTAGCCCTTGTCTATTGTTTGTAAAGTCCATTTGTCTCCTGTAATACAATGCCAATTTCGTGAGAATAATGCTAGCTTTCCGCCCAAGGATGCTTCCAGTTGTTCCCTGGTAGGCGGAATCAGAGCCAAGTCATTGTGTCTGTCCTGTAGAAGTGGTTGTAGTCGCAGCTGTGGCGGCACTTCTTTGGCTGGCAGGTTGCCACTGACGACCCCTGTAGGCACCCCTAGATTGACCTCTGCCTCTTGGGCGTCTATTTCTGCCTCTCTGTGCTCTGTAGGTGTCTGGAAAGGACCAATTCTTTGAAGGCCAATTTCTGCTAAACCTCGGAGGTTGGACCTGCAAAAAATCCTTTACTGTTTTTACAGATTTTGCTTTTTCTTCCACTTTCTTTAGAACCTCCTGTGCAGGGGAGCCAAACAAACTGTTTCTCCATAGGGGCATCCAGGAGTTTAGACTTAACATGGTCTGGTAAGGATTGTTCTTTTAACCAGGCATGCCTTCGAATCACTGCTCCAGTCATAGCTGATCTAAATGAAGCCTCCAGTGCATCATAGCCACATTTTAAGAAATGATTACTGACCTGCTGAAAGTTGTGTACCAAATCCTGAAGGGACTTACGGTCTAAAGGTTCTGGGGAGGCCAGCTTTTTATTCAGCTGATCTAACAAAAAATCCTGATACTGCATCATGTGAAATTGACAGTTTAAAGCCCTGGCAGAAAGAGTAGCAGATGTATAAACCTTTTTACCCCATCTTTCTAATGCTCTAGATTCTCTTTCAGATGGTAGTGGGTTTTTGGCAGAGGCAGCTGCAACACCTTTAGGGCCCTGAGAAATGGTTTCTGGGTCCGCAGCATGAGCCTTACACAAGTGGTAGTGAGAATCCGGGACCCTGTAGTATCCATTAGGCTTAGCAGGGGCCGGGGGAAGAGAATCAGGGGCAGTACTGGCATCATTGTATGCATCATCAACAACTGATAGTACAGGTGGAATGGCTAAAGGCCTATGCTGTGGTAAGTGTAAAAAAGTCCTTAGTCTTTTCCTGGAATCAGAAAAATCCTGACCCTGCCATTGGAAGTGTTCCCTCATTCAGTGTAGGGTTTCCCCAAAAGAAAATTCTTCTGGAGGTGAGGCAGAAGGAATGGAGTCTTCTGCATCAGAATCCTCATAAGGTGAGTACGGGCCTTCCTGATGGTCCGATACCTCTGAACCACCCGAGGAGTAGTCAGAGGACAGAGGTTCAGGGGGTTCAGTCCTAGGCCTCTTTTCAGGAGGGGGTTGCGAGGCCCTGTCTGGGTGAGGTTGGGTTCCCCTGATCAGAGAAATAAGGTCCTCAGCAAGGCTGAGAATCTGGGAACTTGAGGTAGGCCTGAGAGAGGGAGCTTTTGAGGGTAAGGCCTTGGAAAGTTTGGCTGCTTTAGCCCTGGAAAAGGCCTTGATAGACATAGAAGCAGGGGGTCTAGCTGCCCCATGTGCAGGAGTAGAGATGTCCAACGGAATAGTGTCAGACAACTCTTGTGTGCCTGCTACTTCAGCAGGAATTTCTGTAGCCGACTCAGCCATGGCCTGTGTGGCCTCGGTTATCGGAGGCATGCTTTCGGCCGACAGGAGAACCGAGGTCTCTGTTTCAGCTGAAACAGAGACACTCGCGGTAGGCCTAACCATGGTTTCAGCCGAAACCGCGGGCCGAGTGTCTGTCCTTTTCTTTGCGTTTTCTAGCTAAATGAGTAGTCTAAGTCTCAGAAGGCATTTTATATGCAAAAGTGGAGCCAAAAAACTCTTCGGCAAACTCCGACCGACGTCTGAGAGTCGGTCGGTTGAAGGAAGCACAGGCTAAACAAGCTGATACGTCGTGGTCTGGGCCTAAGCAAGGAAGGCAATAAGAGTGGAAATCCTTATGAGGTATTTGTTTCCCACAAGTTAAACAATTATTTACTTTGTCTGACATCGGCTGAGGCAAGAAAGAGTCCCCACGGGTACTTAGATTTTAGAAGTCTTGATGCGCTGAAATCTCTGGATCTGACCGACCGGCACTTGCGAACAGCTTCTGCTTCGGGCACCGCGCGGCAAGAAAGACTGAGGAAAATGGCGTCGGCTGATGCCTTTATACCCAAGCAGCTATGACATCGGGTGAAGTGCGACATCAGCCGAGGCCAGACCCAGACTTTGGAATCGGGCCGACCGAAGGGCTGCCTGAGGCAGGACAACCCATTTGTTAGGACTGCAGATGCATCCTTGAAGGACATCATTACCTTCATCTACAAGCAAATACACCACATAGATTGTATAGAATAGATAAGTCCCAGCAATGAAAGGGGGATGGTGGGAGGGTAACCTGGACTGCAACAGTGAATACACTAACATCTACATTTATGGTAGGTACACAACTGTATTATGTTCATCGTGTTTCACTGTTGCAGTCATTACACTTGGGTTGAATCCCAAAGCTGAGGTTGGGTGGCTGGGTCTAAATAGAATTAGGAGTGGCTATGAGGCCCTGCAGAACTGCAGTGGCAAAGCCTGCTCTGGATTTAGAGTAAAGAGGTAAGTAAGAGGGTGAGAGGAGGGGTGGCTCAGTCACTGTAATGAGCTGAGATGGCGGAGGCATGAATCTCAACTGATAAAGGATAGGCCCTTGTGGAGCAGCTCTGCTAGATAATCTAGGATTTGAGGTAAGGTGGGCACAGCTGTGTCCTTTCCTTGAGACTGGCTCCAAGAACAGTATCTTTTCCACTTTTCTGAATAGGACTTCCTAGTACTAGGCCTCTTGGCCTCAAGGATAACATCCAGCACCCATTTGCAGAGAGTTGCTGATGTATTCAGGGAATAAGCCAGGCTGCCAGGTTCAGGGTTTGCAGCTGAGGATGCAAAATCTATCCCTCCTGCTGGGACACCAAAGAGGGGATCTGAGGTAGGTGCCAGGGTGGCACTGCTGTCAGAGAGTAGGAGTGGGTACCAGTGCCAGCGTGGCCGGTCTGGTGCAATAAGGACTGTCCTTGGCCTGTCCTGTTTGATCTTGAGTAGTACTTTTGAAAGGAGGGGCAGAGGGGGAAAGGCATAGATCGAAAGGTTTTCCCATGTAAAGGATAGGGCATCCACTTTCCATGCTTGGCTGTGAGGATTTCTGGTGCAAAATTTGCTTAGTTGATGGTTTTGGGGGAGAAGCAAAGAGGTCCACCTCTGGTGTCCCCCACCTGTATATTATAAGTATGAATGAGTTGGGTTCTAGTTTCCACTCGTGTGGGTCCATTAGATTTCTGCTCAAGTCGCCTGCCAGTGAATTTTGTTTGCCTGGCAGGAATTGAGCTTGCAGGTGCATTTGATTGCTCAAGGCTGTGTTCCACAGAGCCATGGCTACCCTGCAGAGTGGGTAGGAATGTGTTCCCCCCGCTTGTTTATGTACCACATAAGAGTTGCCATGGCAGGATAAAGTATTTGAAGGCTGTCAGTGCATTCTGTACAGCTAACATTTCTTTTTGATTGATATGCAGGTGAATTTGTCCTGGGCTCCATTTGCCTTGAATGCATCTGGCCTGCCATGTGAGCCCACCATGCTTAGTCTGATGCGTCTGTTGTCAGGGTTTAGGCGACGGGGTGTTGTGTGAAGGGACTCCCTTCCTGCGGTTGCAAGTCTCTGCCCACCAAAGGAACTCTATCCTTGGGCAAGGAATGATAAGAATCACTGTTTCCAGGTCCTGAGAATGTCGACACCAGAGATTTTCAAGTACCACTGAAGTTTCCTCATATGCAGTCTTGCATATGGAATTAGTAGAATGCATGAGACCATGAACCGTACGGCTTGCAGTATTTTTCTTTCAGATAGCTGGGTTTGAGTGGCAAGTAGTTTGAAGTAATTTGTCAAATAAACCTACTTTTCTGGAGTGAGGAATGCCATCTGGGAAGCTGTGTTCAAGCTTGCTCCCAGGAATACATCTTTTGGCTGGGTACCAGATGTGATTTCTTTTCGTTGATGGTATACCCCAGAGAAGTTAGGAGTCTCTTTACAAACGTCAGGTGCTAAAAGTAGCAATTCCTGACTGTCTGCCTGAATCAGGCAATCGTCCAAGTATGGGTAAATTTGAATATTTCTCTACCTGCAGTATGCAATGGCTGGAGCCAGGCACTTTGTGAATACCCTGGGCGCAGTAGATAAGCCAAAGGGAAGTGCAGAGAACCGATGGTGCACAGAGCCTGCCCTGAAACGTAGACATTTCCTGCATGATTCCCATATAGGGGTGTGCAGATAGGTTTACATGTGCATATTGCACAAGAGAAAACAGCGATTTTCCAAAAGGTAGTTTGCAAACGCCGAACGGAAAAAGGCTTGAATGTGCAATGAGCGAATGCACAGCGAGATTCGCTCATTGCACATTCGACATTCTGGGGCAGATTGCACTACAGTGGAGATCGGGAAATGGTTCCTTTCCCCACTGTAGTGCGATCTCGGGAGTTAGAATAATAAAGTAGGGGGTGTGGAGGGCTTGCCCCCCTGCATTACACTTTGTTTGACAATGTTCGAAAATCAGCAAACTGGATTTTCGATTTGCTGATTTTCAAACATGTACAACTGTCACTGCTTTAAGTTTCGTGATTACGATTTGCTCATATGAGCAATCGCACCACTGTGTTTCGCTGTTATGAAAGTAAACCGTGCAAATAAGCTTCTTTTAAGTCCAGGGTGACTAGCCAGGAGTCCTTGGCTACCATAGGAAACAGCTGCTGGAGTGTAAGCATTTTGAATTTTGGTACCACCAGGAAGGTGTTGAGAGTTGACAGATCCAGAATAGGGTGCCAAGAGTTCTCTTTTCTGCGCACCAGAACAGTCTGGAGTAGAAACCCTATCCCCTTTGCTCTACTGGAACAGGTTGAATAGCCCTGATCCTGAGAAGAGAAAGTACTTGCTTTTGGGCCTCTGCCCACTGTTTTGAAGGAAGGTCTGGTAATCTGCTTGGGGTCGACAGTGAGTGGAAGTAGAATCTGTATCCCTGGGATACAATGTTTTTAAGACCCATCAGTCCTGGGTAATATTCTCCCAGTTTTTTGCATGCAGGGCGAGTTTTCCTCCTAGGGGTGCAAGTACTTTGGCATGGCTGGGAAGGATGAGGGACAAGTCATTGTGAATTTTTTCCATTAGGGGGTGGCTTAGCACTCCGTTTTTGAGGAGGGAGCACTCCATTGTTAAGATCTGTGCATACCCTGAGACTGTAGTCTTTGTGGTCTGCTGCCCCTGGGTTTGGGCTGAGAAGGTCTGGGAGGAACTGGAAAGGACCAGTTTTTTGAAGGCCAATGTCTGAATCTGGGTGGCTGTACTTGCAAGAAATCTTTAACAGTTTGCATTGATTTCGCTTTTTCCTCCATCTTTAAGAACAACTTCTGCTTTTGAGCCAAACAAACATTCTTGGTTTAATGGAGCATCTAGTAATTTTGCTTTGACGTGGTCTAGCAAGATTTGTTCCTTCATCCAAGCATGCCTTCTCAGAACAGACCCCATTGACAGCAGCCCTGCAAGATGCTTCTAAGGCATCAAAAAGTACAGTTTTGTACCTACCATAAATGTAGATGTTCGAAGATCCACATTGCTGCAGTCCTAACACTTGGGTAGTCCGCTGTCCCAGTCGGCCCGAATACCAAAGTATATGGCTGACGTCGGTCAAGGCGCATTAGTCTGACGTCAGGACGTCAGGGTACAAATGCGCATGACCGACGTCATATCCTCAGTCTTTTCTTGCCCCAGATGTCAGAAGACCCTAAAAAGATAAGGCTAAAACCAAAAACACCACACACTCCTGCACCAAATATATATACAATATATACAAATTTACAAGAGTATAACCTCACCCACACAACCACCCCTAAACACAGAGGGGAAGGAGGGAGGGTAAATTGGACTGCAGCAATGTGGATCTTCGAACATCTACATTTATGGTAGGTACAAAACTGTACTATGTTCTTCATACCACATTGCTGCAGTCCTAACACTTGGGTAGAATCCCAAAGCAGAGGTAAGGGAGGCTGGCAAATCATAAGGAAGCAGGAGCTGACAACATGCCCTGCAAAATAGCCGTGGCAAAATCAGCCCTAGATTTGGAGTAGAGAGGAAGGTGGTAATGCTTAGAGAAAGTATGCACTGAACTCCAAGTAGCTGCCTCCAAAATATCCTTAGTTGCCACCCCCCTTAGAAATGCTGTAGAAGTGGCAGTAGCCCTAGTGGAATGAGGCCTAATCCCAGCTGGAATCTCCTTGCCATGATGGGAATAACAAAATGCAATGCAAAACCCAATCCACTTAGAAATAGTTTGTTTTGACACAGGCTTGCCCTGAGAACTCAAAGCAAAAGAAACAAACAACTGCTGAGACTGCCTAAAATCCTTAGTCCTGCTTAAATAATAACGCAACTGCCTGTGTACATCTAAAGTGTGCAAAATCTTTTCCCCTTATTTTGGGGATCTGCATAAAAGGTAGGCAAATGAATAGTTTGGTTTAAAGCCACACTAGAAACCACTTTAGGCATAAAGGAAGGATTAGTACGTAAAGATACCCTATCCTTATGGAAAATCAGGAAAGGCTCAACCGCCATAAGGGCCTGCAATTCAGACACCCTTCTTGCAGATGTAATGGCTAACAAAAAAGCAGTCTTCCATGACAAATATTTCAATTCAGCAGTAGCTGCAGGCTCAAAAGGTTGTAGAGTGAGTTTCTCCAACACAAAACTGAGGTCCCAAGCAGGAGTAGGAGCTCTCGTGGGGGTCTTATATTCTTTGCCCCTCTAAGAAATTGCTTGAACAAAGGATGAGAAAACAATGGTGGGTCACAATCATAGTGAGCTGAAATTGCTGCAGCATGAATCTTAATGGAAGAGAAAGACAAACCTTTGTCCAATAACTCAGTAAGATATTGAAGAGCCACACTCAAATTAGGCTCAGAAACATCCAAATCCTTTGCTGCACACCAAAATAAAATCTCTTCCATTTTCCTCGTACACTTTCCTTGTACTAGGTCTTCTGGCTTCCATAATCACATTCAAAACTTGTTGAGGAAGCTGAGACCTGCTATGGTTCAAAACAGAATATGCCAAGCTGTTAGATGAAGAGAGTGAAGCTTGACATTGAGCAGATGCCCGTCCTTCTGAGACAATAGGTGTGGAATCAAAGGTAAGGGCCATGGAGGCTTCCTTACCAGACTCCTCAGCAATGGGTACCAGTGCTGCCGAGGCCAATCAGGAGCTATTAAAATCATCCTTGGCTTGTCTTGTCTGACCTTTAGAAGTACCTTTGGGAGGAGAGGCAGAGGTGGAAAGGCATACACATGAAGATTTTTCCAACTGAAAGAAAGAGCATCCACTTTCCAGGCTGTGTGATGAAACCTTTTCGTGCAAAACTTTGGCAGCTGGTGGTTTAGTGGAGAAGCGAACAAATCTATGTCTGGAGTTCCCCATGACACTGTCAATGTCTGAAATACATGAAGATCCAGTTTCCACTCGTGGGGATCCATGATTTGCCTGCTTAACACATCTGCTAAGGAGTTCTGTGCTCCTGGCAGAAACCTTGCTTGAAGATTCAGCTGCAAGCTTAGCAGTCTCCCACAAAATCATTGCTTGCCTGCATAGAGGATAAGAATGTGTTCCCCTTGTTTGTTGATGTACCACATGACAGTTGTGTTGTCTGTTAGAATCAACACCTGCCCTGGAAGAAGTAAATCCTTGAAAGCCAGTAATGCAAACTGGACTGCTAACATCTCCTTCATGTTGATATGTAGATGCTGCAGTCTGGCAGGCCACTTGTCTTGTATCCACTTTCCATTCAGATGAGCTCCCCAAGCTGTGTCTGAGGCATCTGTCGTTAGAATCTGACTCGCCTCTGGCCGGGTCACAGAGAGTCCCTTGTTTAGGTGACATTCCTGAGCCCACCACAAAAATTCCTTTTGAATGCAAGGTATTATTTGAACGACAGTGTCCAAATCCTGGCAGTGCTGTGTCCATACATTTTGAGATACCATTGTAGCTTCCTCATATGCAGTTTGGCATTGGGAAGTACCAGAATACAAGATGCCATGAACCCTAAGGCTTGAAGGACTGTCCTTGCAGTCAGCCCGGACTGATGAGATAGTTGATGGAAGTAAAGAGAAAGATTCTTTTGTTTGTCCGGGGTTAAAAGGCCATCTGGGTTGCTGTATTCAGTCTCACACCCAGAAAGCACATGTCTTGAGAGGGTACTAGACTGGACTTTATTTCGTTCACAGAATACCCTAGGCATCTTAGCACTGCTATCACATATTCCAAATGCTGAAGAAGCACGTCCTTCCTTGAGCCAGAATCAGGCAATCTTCCAAATAAGGATAGATTTGTATTCCTTTTAGCCTGAAGAAAGCTATCACTGGAGCCAGAACCTTTGTGAATACTCTGGGCGCAGTAGATAAGCCAAAGGGCAATGCAGAGAACTGATAATGAGAATTCCCAGCTCGAAAACGCAGATACTTCCTGCAAATTAGTCTGATAGGAACATGAAGGTAAGCTTCCTTGAGATCCAAAGTTACCATCCAGTGATCTTTGCCCAGCAGAGGTAAAAGCTGTTGTAACGTCAACATTTTGAACTTGGGAATGTCCAGATAAGTGTTGAGGATAGACAGATCCAAAATTGGTCTCCACGTGTTCCCCTTTTTGGTACTAGGAACAGGCGAGAATAAAATCCTAGGCCCCTTTCTGGCACAGGAACTGGCTGAATGGCCCCTATTTGGAGCAACAGAGAAATTTGCTTGTGAGCCTCTTTCCTTTGTTGAGGAGGAATGTCTGGCATGCCTTTGAAAGGAGGCAAGGTATGGAAATAAAACCTGCAACCGTGGTGAATGATATCCAATACCCATCTGTCTTGGGTAATTAAACTCCAGTTTTCTTTGAAAAGTGCCAACCTTCCTCCCAAAGGTGCTGCCAGCCGAGAAGATTCTGGCAGCTGAAAAGGCAGGTCATTGTGTCTGTTTACGAAAGGACTGACCCTGGCCTCACCAGAAGACGGAGGAGGTGAACTGCCTGTTCTAGGCCTAAAAGAACCTTGAGCTCTGCCTCTACCACGTCTAGACCTACCCCTAGACTGGGAATCATAAGCAGGATATGTCCACCCCTTGGTAGGCCAATTTCTACTAAACTTGGAGGCTGAACCTGCAAAAATCTTTAACAGTCTGCATAGACTTAGCCTTGTCTTCCATTTTCTTTAGAACTGCTTCCACAGGCGAACCAAACAACACATCAGATTGTAAAGGAGCATCTAAAATCCTTGTTTTCACATGCTCAGCTAAATTCTGATCCCTCAACCAGGCGTGCCTGCGAAGAACCGAACCAGTGGCAGCCACCCTCGAAGAGGCCTGCACAGCATCAAAACCACATTGCAAAGAATGCTTACCCACCTGTTCAGAAACATGAACTAAATCCTGCAACTCTTTACACTCAATACCTTCCGCCAAAGCATCTACCTTAGACTTTAATTGTGAAAGGAGATAATTTTGGTATTTCAACATGTGAAACTGGCAATTCAAAGCTCTCATGGCCAAAGTGGAAGAAGTATACACTTTCTTTCCCCATCTAACCAAAGCCCTAGCCTCTTTATCTGGAGGAACAGGATTTTTAACAACAGAAGCCTTAACACCTTTAGGCCCCTGTGAAACAGTTTCTGGGTCTGCCCTAGGACTCTTAAAAGATACTTATGAGCTTCAGGCACCCTATAATATCTATCCGGTTTAACTGGAGCAGGAGGCAAAGAGTCAGGGTTCAGAGAAGCCTCTGCAAAAACATCCTCTACCACATCTAGAACAGGAGGTATAGCTAAAGGCCTATGCTGGGGTAGAAACAAAAATTCCCTAAGCCTTTTCCTGGAATCAGAGAAATCCTGACCTTCCCATTTAAAATGCTCCCTCATGGAATGAAGAGTCTCTGAAAATGAAAAATCCTCAGGAGGAGAAGCAGAAGGAGTAGAATCATCTACATCAGAATCAGAGTAAGGGGAGTACTCCTGCAAGTCTTCAGCCGAAGACTCAAGCATCCGAACACTGCTCAAAACTCCCAAGCTCAGGTTCCACCCTAGGCCTCTTATTAGGAGGGGGCATAGAACCTCTAATCATTGTAATCAAATCTTCTGCCATCTTAAGCATATGCTTCTTAGGTACAGACCCTGAAGAACTAGGGGTAACTCCTGAAACAAAACCTGGCCTGCCCTGGGAGAAGCCTTGGAAACAGCAGGAGGGCCTAACCACCTTAGGAAGGGAGGGAAGAACAGCTACCTGAGAAGCCCCTTCCGCCTGGCCTACCTCCTGAGAGGTCACATCTTGCAGTAATAAAGTCTCTCCCTGGGATTCCAAAGAAATTTCTGGCTGAACCCCTGGCTCCACCGAGCCCTCTAAAGAACCGGCGTCCGGGACGGACGGTTCTTCCAGCCTAGGCTTTGCTGTTTTGTCCTTGCGCTTTTTTGTGGAAGCGGGCGTCGGAGCATCCGACGGCATTTTATAATTACACCGCTTCCCAAAAACTAACCTGGCACAATCTAATCTTCTCTTTATAGTGCGTTTGTTAAATCTAGCACAAGAGCGACAGCCAACAACGTCGTGCTCAGGCCCTAGGCAAGGTATACACAAGGTATGGTAATCCCTATGAGGCATCTGTTTCCCACAAGAAATACAGTTATTCACTTTTTCTGACATCTGGTAAAATACTGAGGCAAGAAAAAACCAAAATAATCCCCAACGGGGTACTTAGCCAATTTGGATTCGGTCTGAAACTCCAACTTCGGAAAATCTCAGAACGCCAACCTGCACTTGCAAAACTGCTTCTGCATCGGACCATGCGGCAAAAAAGACTGAGGATATGACGTCGGTCATGCGCATTTGTACCCTGACGTCCTGACGTCAGACTAATGCGCCTTGACCGACGTCAGCCATATACTTTGGTATTCGGGCCGACTGGGACAGCGGACTACCCAAGTGTTAGGACTGCAGCAATGTGGTATGAAGAACATCCACACTGCAAAGTATGTTTACCAGCTTGGTTTGCAGAATGCATTAACTCTTATAAGTCTTTACTTTCTGCACAATCACGAATCAACATTTTTGTTTAATTAGTTCCATAACATGGTGCTGGTCAACATGTGAAGCTGGCAATTTAAAAGCCCTGATGCCAAGATATGCAGAGGTATAGATCTTCTTACCCCATCTGTCTAAAGCCCTAGAATCCCTGTCTGAAAGGGGTAGGATTTTTGGCTGTATTAACCTTAATACCCTTAGGTCCTTGGGAAATGGTCTCTGGCAGTGGGATTTTTAGAGACATTTGTGAGTCAGGTACTCTGTAGTACCAGTCAGGCCTTCTAGGAGCGGGTGGTAAAGTATCAGGGGTAAGACTGGATTCCATGAAGACAGTCTACAATATCCAAGACAGGGGGTATAGCTAGAGGCCTATGCTGAGGCAAGTCTAAAAATTCCCAGTGTCTGTTTGGACTGTAGGTAGTCCTGGCATTCCCAGTGGAAATGCTCTCTTAGGATATTCAAGGTTTCACAGAAAGAAAAGTCCTCTGGGGGGCGGAGGCAGAGGGAATGGAATCCTCTGCATCTGAATCCTCATAGGTAGATAAAGGTATGTCCTGGTAATCACAGGGGTCAGAGTCATTGGACTCATGGTCTGTAGAATCAGAAGGAAAATCAATTATTTGTCTTTTAGAGGGGGAAGGCTGGCTTCTCCTAATTAAAGTAATAAGGTCTTCAGCCATTCTAAGCATTCGTTTCTGTGGCATGGGAGCTTGAGAATGCACTTTGGTCGTGTTTCCTAGGCGTAGTGCTAACTCTGGGCCTGAGAAATTCAGTAATTATAGTCATTAACGAAGTTGTCTGTTTAATACGAACATCGGAAGGTCTGAATACACCCACAAAAGCCGGCACCTGCACAGCGGCTCCAGACCCATATAAGGTAGAGACATTTGCAGGTTACATAGTCGAAGAAGCATCTTGCAGCATACCAGACTCCGAATGGCTCTCAAAGACCTGCGAATCTGTAGAAGCGGGTAAAAGGGGCTGCGAAAGTGCCTCACTGGAGTACCAGCAGACTGGCGACTAGCTTAACAGAAGCATCGACAATTTTGGACCTATGCGGTCCGTCTTTATCCTTGCGTTTTTGTGGAAGATCGGTAGTCAGACAGCTTAAAGACATTTTATTTATTTATTTTATTTGCAGTTTGTTTACCAGGGTGGTCCACTGGGCCTTGAGGAGCCCGTTTTCAATGGAGTCCTGGAGAGAAAAGCTCCAAATATACAACTAGTTATAATAACAGTATTACAAAATATAAAACTAATTCTAAGCTACACAGAGTACAAAGAAGACATAACTGAATCTACTAGATACTGATACAAAGGTTAAGAGAATTTAGAAAATAAAATGTCAGATTATTGTTAAAACTCTAACTTTATCTAATCAATGTCAGGGTAGATACAGTATCCCAGTGTTAAATGTCAGAGTACATAAGTATCACAGTTTTAGCAATAATCAAATGTCACGGTAGATAAAAGTATCACGGTGTTAATAATCAAGTTAGTTCCAGTTGTAAAAGGTAGTGCAAAGTACCCCATATAAATGTATTAAGGAGGAATAGAGAGTTTCTAAGAAGGTGTCAGCAGAAGTGTTTGAAATAGCAAGGGATTATAGATAGAGATATGTAAGATGAGAGCAAGAGCATTCTCGCAGTGATGTCAGGTGAGAGTGGAGAAGAGATTTAAAGATAGAGGCTTGATGGTGGTATGGATGAGAGGTGGGAGGGAGTTCCAGTGGCGTGCGAGGCAGAAGGAAAGATGTTTGTCAGGTGGGCGGGAGGGTTTATGCAGTTCAATTAAATTTTGTTGGTTGGATCGTAGGCATCTGTTAGGAAGATGCACTTTAAAGGCGGAGATGAGGGAGGGGCAAACAGAAGGGTTAAATACAAGTTTATGTGCCTGGATGAGTTGTGTATAGATGAGATAATTGGAGAGTTCAAGCCATTTCAACTGGTGTAGGGAGGTACAGTGATGGATGTTGGATATGTGGCCAGTTGCGAATTTTGTGATCTTATAGTAACAGGAGGAGAGTTTAGATTTGAGGGAGGAGTGCAGGTTGGTAAGGATAGAGGCTCCATATAGGAGGGATGGGGTTAGGTAAGTGTTAGCAAGAGTGAGCCTGGTAGGGGGAAGAGATAAATTGGTAATGGCGATAAAGCATGCCTAGCTTTTTGTGAGTTTTTTTGATATTTGCCTGCAAATGGTCGTCAAACTTTAGTTGGTTGTCAATTAGGATACCCAAGAGCTTGGCAGTGGAGACCGTTTCAATAGAAGTGTGATCTTTGCTGGCAATAAGGAAGGAGGGTTTATCTAGGGTAATGCTTCTGGAGGGGGAAAATAACATTAGTTTAGTCTTAATAGCATTTAGTGCTAAATGGTTCTGAAGCATCCATAGCTCTGTAGCAGAGAATGCTTCTTGGGTAAGTTTCATTAGTGTAGATGTGCAGGAGGAAGAGCAGATTATTGTTGAATCGTCTGCGTATTGAATAAGTTTAGAGTGAGGGATGGCCTGGTGGAAGTCACTGATGAAGATGTTAAATAGAAGGGGTCCTAGAACTGAGCCTTGGGGTAACACCAGTGGGTGTGAATTGGAAAGGGGAAATTGCTTTTTTCCACTCAATTGCTTGTTGCCTATCTGATAAGTAGCTGGTGAATCAGTTAATAGAGGAGTGGGATAAGTTTAGTTTAGAGAGCTTAGTAAGAAGGTGGTTATGAGAGATGGTGTTGAATGCTTTAGAGAGGTCTAGGAAGAGGGTGGAAACTGAGACCAGAGTCACGGACTTTAACAGTTTCAAGGAAGGAGAGGAGAGCTGTGGTAGTACTATGGCCAGGACAGAATCCATGCAGAGTGGATGTTAGGTTATTACTGATGAGATAGGGTAGGAGTTGTAGATTGAAACATTTTTCAAGAATTTTAGAGATGGGAGATAGGACAGCGATGAGACAGAAGTTGGAGATGTCAATATTATTGCCACCTTTGTGGAGTGGAATAATATAGGCCTTTTTCCAAATCTGGGGAACATGGCATTCAGAAATAGATAGATTTATTAGGATGCTGATAGGGTAGGCTATGGCTTCTGCAGCGGTTTTTAGGAAGGAGTGTATTTCATCGGGAGCATTAGAACATGGTTTTAGTTTTTTTTTTTTTTTTATAGTAGAGACGGGAATAGGGTTTGTGACGACGTGAGGAGATTGGGGGTATTGAAGTTTTGAGAGAATGGGTTCTGAGGAGGTTGCTGGGGGGCTGGTAGTTTCGTGGTAAAGGATGAAATTATTTTAGAAATGGAGTTAAGAGTTAAATTGGGTAGCTAGATCGGAGTCTGAGGCGTTTGGGTCAGGGCAAGGGTTTTCTTTTCTACCTGGGCTTAGCAGGGAAAAGATGCCATCCCAGAATTTCTTGGGGTTATTGTTGTGTTGGTTTTGGAGAGTGGAGAAATAAGCTTTACGGTCGACATTGAGTTTTTTTTTGCTTTGTTGCGAAGTATTTTGTATTCATTAAGGGAAATGGAAGTTTTTGTTTTATGATAGTGGTTCCAGGCTTTATCGCGGTTTCGCATAATAATTAGGGTGTTCCTAGTTAGCCAAGGGATGGATTTACTTTTTATGCGTTTAGCTTTTAGGGGAGCAAAGGAGTCAAGCAAGCATAAGAAGGTTGTATTGATGTAAGTAACAGCGTTATCCAGGGTAAAGTTCTTAATGGGTTCCAGTTGATTCTTTTTAGAGTGTCAGAGAAAGCATTGTGGTTAAAGTGTTTTAAGAGGCAAGTTGTGATGTAGGAGTGGGATAGTTGAAGGAAGGAGGGAAGGCGAAGAGCAAAAGTGGGAAGATGGTCTCCAAGTGGATCTGGAAGGGTGCAGCTCTTGGAGTAGTAGTGTAGGTGGAAAACTAGTATCCAGTCTAAGGTGCTACCAGATATGAGGTCTTTGGAGGGTCTGGATGGGGAGTTAATAAGTTGCGTGAAGTTAAAAAGATTTATATTGAGGGAACTGGATGGGGATTGTATGTTTTCCCAGTTAATGTTAACATCCCCGAGGATTATAGTTTCATTTGTGATATTGGAGGAGAGCCAGGAGAGAATGTCTTCTAGGACAGGGATGTTGTCCCCAGGAGGGATGTAAAGAGTGGCTATGCAGATGGATTTTTGTTTACTTGAAGAAGAGTTAAAAGTAACTCAGTTTTTCCAAATTTGGGGACAGGTTTAGAGTAGGGAGTGACTGAGAGGGTCGAGGGAAAGAGGAGACTTGCACCTCCCCCCCTTTCTTATGAGTTCTGTCATGTCTGATAATACTATAGTTAGGTGGAGTAAGTTCTGAGTCTTTAATGTGTGGCTTGAGCCATGTTTCAGATATGGAAAGAAAATCGGGTTTGTTATGATGGAGCCAGGCATAAAGTTGTGGGATTTTATTACATATGCTTTGGGCATTGAGTGCGGTGAAGTGGAGGGGCCTACTAATAGAGTGGGGTAGAGGTGATGGGGAGGGAGAAATGGGAGTGGTAGAAGGGCCAGGACTTGGGTGTATATCTCCAGAGGTAAGTATGGAGATAATGTGGTGTATGAGGTAAGAGAGGTGTTTAAGAAACTTGGTATTGGGTTTGAAGTCAGAGGAGTGTGTTGAGATGGGAGTAGTATGTATTTGAATAGTGGTTCTGGGGTGGGATAGGAATTTGTAGTTGAACAGCAAGGGATTGTTGTGGGAGAAGAGGTTAGGGGATATGAAGAATGAGGAGAGAGTTAATTGTAAGGGTGGGGAGGTGGTAGAATGGGATGGGGGTGTGTGATTGGTATAAAGAGGTCTGGTTAGATAGAGTATATAGGAAAGGCAGATTAGTAGCAAAAGAGTTGTAAAGGTTAATGGTTTAGTGTACATGATGTTTATGAAGAGTAACAATGCAGGAGTGTATTTACATTAGGGATAGTTGATTAAGAACTATGGTTTTATGTGAAGTAGATAAACTAAGCAGGAGAGTAGGTGAGAAGAGTGAGTAATTGAATACTGAGAACAAGAGTGAAAGAACTGAGACAAAAATAGCCAGACGACGAATAGTTCGGGCGTTGAACAAAACACAAAACAGACAGCATGGGACGTCATGGTCTGGGTCTAAACAGGTGACTCAGTAAGAATGAATATCTCTGAGAGGTATTTGGTTTTCACAGGCAAGACGGCTGTTAACTTTTTCTGCCATTGGTTAGAGCAAGAAAAAAAAGGATCCCCAACAGGGTACTTAGCTAGAAGACTTCAGGTTTGAAACTCGAAAAACGAAAATTTCAAGTAGCGGCCGACCAGCACTTGCTAACTGCTTCGGGCTCCCACGTGGCAAGAAAAGCTAGTGTAATGGTGTCTGCTGCATGTTTTATACATGATGACCTGATGTCATCTAAGAGGCGACAGCATCCGACGCAGAAATCCCAATTTGGGCCAAATGAGGGCTACCTGCAGGCAGATAACCCAAGTGTGATGACTGCAACAGTGAAACACGAAGAACATCATTAACTTATTCTGGTCTGATAGTCCACAGCACTGAAGGATCAGGTAGCATTATATACCTTCTTTCCCAGTCTGTCCATTACTCTGCTGTCTTTATCTAAGGGAAGGGCATTAGCAGCAAGTAGGAGCTTAGAAGGCCTGTCTGTAGCCATAGAAAAGAAGAAAATGTCAAAGGATTCCATGTCAAAGGATTCCTCAACAAAGCTGAAAATCTTCAGGCACTTCACAGAATCTATCTGACCTTTTAGAAGTTGGTGGCTGAGAGTCAGGAGGTGTGGATATAGCTGCAAAGGCATTGTGAAACACATCCACGAAAAGGAGGGACAGCAGCAAGAGCAGGAGTGTCTACCTTTAATTATTATATTTCTTACACATTAAAAAATCTGTTGAGTCTTATTCAAAGTGGTCATCATGTTGCAGATGGTTTCCCCAAATTAAGCTTCAACCTGTGGAATCTGAAGATAGGATATCTTCATTAGAGGCCACTTTGCCTAGAGAATGGCTCAGAGAATAGTAGGCCAAGCAGTGTTCGGAGTCCTCAGAAGATGAGGTGCAAATTATGTAAAAGACTGTCGCTCAACTGCCATTATGGCCTTGGAATCTTTACACCCACCTGATGTCCATAACCATTAAGGTGTCTACAAAATATCCTAACTAACATCCAAACCAAAATAGGTCCTGCAGACAAACCAATTAGTAAAAACAAGAAATCTACATCAGCTGAGTGTAAAGACCATGTGTTTGTAAAGTACAGCCAAAACAGACCACCTATACTGTCCTGCAAGGTCATAAGAAGAACGAAACATGCATGTCCACAGCTAGTGGGGTTTGGCTGTATTGGCCTGAATGTATCCACAAAGACAAAAAAGTAAAACGTCATGGACATTCAGAAGCCATATGGCTGAAACACCATGTCCTTAAGGGGTCATTTGCATATACCTCATGGGCCTATATTACAGGAGGTTCAATGCATCACACAATGAAAACTTTAGCTTGGCTAGGTTTTTCTTGTATTTTTGACCAATTTATTTTGAGTTTTCTTGCAACGCAAGTATGCTCTTGCAGCAATGGATGATCTGACTGTAGCCTGCATAATGGCTTCCAGACTCCACTTTTGCGAGTTTTCAGAATGAGCATTCCATTGCTTTTGGTACTAGTAGATCAAAAGTCTGTGGGCTCTATCCCTAGACCACATACATGGATTAATTTATTTTCCACCACGGATGATAAATTCATGTATGGGATAACAGTGTTAGGCAACAATCTGGTAACACTGCTAGGCTTAAAATACCTTGCCAGGGATGACAGCCTAGTATTGTCTGGAATTCTGAATCTGTGCAGATGTGGCAGTTAAAAAAAAAAAAAAAAAACAAAGAAGGAATTTTTCTAAGTAAAAAAGCACTTTGAATGTAAATCCTTTTGTGGGGTCTGACACCAAGATGACAAGACTTTCGTGCCTGCAAAAGCCTTAGTAGTAGTCTTCCTGGAAATTGCTCACCATCAAAAGAGCAAAATTAGTAACACAATATAATAAATAATAAAACAAAAGTGGCACTTATTCATAGCATTCTGCAACTAATGGTGTGGGGATAAACACAAACTTAAAAACCTCCTCACAAAAATACAGCAATGGCACTTATTCATAGCATTCTGCAACTAATGGTGTGGGGAAAAACACAAACTTAAAAACTTCCTCACAAAAATACAGCAAAGGCCAGTATAACAAGACAGAAATGAAGAAAACTCACTACTCCTTTTACCCCAGTGTTGTGGGAGGATCCTGCCTGTGTCAAGATATCTGTGAATCCCTGGGTGTAAGGCTAGTCATGCAAATGTCAGTTTGCATGCAATCCCCTTTTGAAATTAACAGCAACAATTAACTATACTAAGAAAACAGAGAAATTTATTAAGTCCCTTGGGAGTGCAGTCAGTGAGGATACCAGGTACATTCGCACTCTAGCATAAAACTTTAAGAGCAGGTATCACCTGCAGTCTTTTGTGGATGTCCAGGAGCGGGTGTCTGGCCTGAAAACAAACACAAACTAGTGAAATATGTGCAAAGGCTAAAGATAGAAACATTACATGCCTCCAAAGAGGGTCAAGACAGAAACACGCCTCCTTAGACTCTAAATGAGCTGAAGGGACATGAAATGATCTTGCCAGGACCACTGGACACTGCTCTCAGTTTCCTGGAATTGGAGTTTACAAGATTGTGCTATTTTCTCAACCGGACACACCTGGACAGACCTGCCTAAAGTTTAGGTTTCTTCAGATATACACAGGCTGTTCCTGTTTAGCGAGGTTTTCTTCTAAAGATAGTGCAAGTCAGTGTTGGATGGAAGAGACACTATGGTCTTTTCATAATTAGCAGCAGCACTGTGAAGTCCTTAGACGTAATCTGCCCTGTACACATACACTTGTCTAAAAAATTATATTTCCTGACTTGAGAAAGGTAGCAAATTCCAATCCAATTACCAAACAGTGAAGTGAAAGCTATGCAATAGATACAGACTACCCAAATATTTCACATAGTTAAAAGAAAGTCTCACCTTAACAGCTTTTACTCTTACAATTTTTATTTTACATTTAACATGGTAGTAAACTGATCACAACTGACCATTTAAAAATACTGCCCAGGTAAGTATACTGCCTGGTATGTATAATTAAAACTAAAAAGTCTAAGTCAGTTTGCACAGTAGTCAAACTTGAACATGAAAACTGAAAATTTGTAAATGATCCACTCCCTACTGGAAATGTAGCAGAGATATGAAATGTAGAAGCTGAATTTTACAGACTTGCACAATGTAAAAGCGGTAAAAATACAGATGAAGGCTGCTAAAAATTGGTAGCTTCATGGGCCACATGCACACTACAAGGTTGCAGGCTCACCTCGTCTACAAAGTACAGTTGTGTACACTTGCCATAAAATGTAGATGTTAGAGTGTATTCACTGTTGCAGTCATCACATTTGGGTTATCTGCTTGCAGTAGCCCTCAGTCGGGCCTGATTATCAAAGTCTTGGGTCCTGCGTCGGTTGCTGTCCGATCTTCTGTGACGTCGGGTATAAAGCATGCAGCCGACGCCATTACCTCAGTTTTTCTTGCCCCAAATGTCAGCTGCCCCCCCCCCAAATGAGAAGCAATTAAATATATAAATATACAAGGTTACACCTCCAACAAAAAAAAAAAAAAAAAAAAAAAAAAAAAACAAATACAGCAAAAAGCTTTTAAGCATAGTAAAGGAGAGTAGAGGTATAGCCAAATAAAAAAAGTCAGGGGGCTGGAGGGAGGGTATCCAGGACTGCAACAGTAAATACACTATCTACATTTATGGTAAGTGTTCCATAGTACAAATGTACTATATGTTCTTCGTGTTTCACTGTTGCAGTCATTACATTTGGGTCGATTCCCAACGCTATGATTGGGAGGATGGATTTATACAGCATTAGGACCAGCTATAAGGTCTTGCAAGACTGCGGTGGCAAAGCCAACTCTGGATTTACAGAAAATTGGAGACGATAATGCTTGGTGAAAGTATGTACTGAACTCCAGGTAGCAGCTTCTAGAATATCCCTGGTAGGAACAGCTCTGAGAAAGGCTGCAGAAATAGATGCAGCCCTAGTGGAATGGGGATAGGTTTTCCATGGTGCTTATAGCAGAAATGAATGCAATGGCTTATCCATTTAGAAATGGTCTGTTTTGAAATGAGCCTTCCCCTCTGCCCCAGCAGCAAATGCCACCAACAGTTGTGCAGATTTCCTTTGAGGTTTAGTCCTGTCCAAGTAAAACCCAAGTTGTCTGTGTACATCTAAGGAGTGCAGAATCCTTTCCCCTTTGTTTGGTGGATTAGAAAAGAAGGTTGGCAAATGAATGGACTGATTAAGAGCCACACTGGATACCACCTTAGGCATGAAGCAGGGATTAGTCCTAAGGGACACCCTGTCCGCATGTAAGATGATGAAAGGCTCCACTGCCATAAGGGTCTGTAGTTCAGGTACCCTTCTTGCTGAAGTAATTACTAAAAGGAAGGCCGTTTTCCAAGAACGAAATTTTAACTCTGCACTTGCAGCTGGCTCAAAAGGAGGAAGAGTGAGTTTTTCCAATACAAAGTTCAGGTCCTAGGCTGGAGTTGGGGCTCTCTTGGATGGTCAAGTTTTTGGGTCTTAAGTTTTTGGCCCCTCTTAGGAACTGCTTGAGCAGTGGATGAGAGAAGAGGGGTGGTTCTGTGTTGTAATAAGCTAAAATGGCTGCGGCGTGAATTCTGATGGAGGAAAAAGAAAGGCCATTGTGAAGCATCTCAGTTAAGTATTGAAGAATCAGAGGTAAATTGGGTGCTGCTGTGTCCATCCCGAATTTGGTTCCAGGCACAGAATCTTTTCCATTTTTCAGCATAATATTTTCTAGTACTATGCCTCCTTGCCTCCAAAATGACATCAAAAGTACAGTTTTGTACCTACCATAAATGTAGATGTTCGAGGATCCACATTGCTGCAGTCCTAACTATTGGGTAGTCCGCTGTCCAGTCGGCCCGAATACCAAAGTATATGGCTGACGTCGGTCAGGGCGCATTAGACTGACGTCAGTACGTCAGGGTACTAATGCGCATGACCGACGTCATATCCTCAGTCTTTTCTTGCCCCAGATGTCAGAAGACCCTGAAAAGATAAGGCCAAAAACCAAAAACTCCCAACATACCTGCACCAAAATATATATATACAAAACATACAAAATTAGCAGAATATAACCTCACCTACACAACCACCCCTAAACACAGAGGGGAAGGAGGGAGGGTAAATTGGACTGCAGCAATGTGGATCCTCGAACATCTACATTTATGGTAGGTACAAAACTGTACTATGTTCTTCATTCCACATTGCTGCAGTCCTAACTATTGGGTAGAATCCCAAAGCAGAGGTAAGGGAGGCTGGCAAATCATAAGGAAGCAGGAACTGACAACATGCCTTGCAAAATAGCTGTGGCAAAACCAGCCCTAGACTTAGAGTAGAGAGGAAGGTGATAATGCTTAGAGAAAGTATGCACTGAACTCCAAGTAGCTGCCTCCAAAATATCCTTAGTTGACACCCCCCTCAGAAATGCTGTTGAAGTGGCAGTAGCCCTAGTGGAATGAGGCCTAATCCCAGCTGGAATCTCCTTGCCATGATGGGAATAACAAAATGTAATGCAACACCCAATCCATCTAGAAATAGTTTGTTTTGACACAGGCTTGCCCTGAGAACTCAAAGCAAAAGAAACAAACAACTGCTGAGACTGCCTAAAATCCTTAGTCCTGCTCAAATAATAACGCAATTGCCTGTGTACATCTAAAGTGTGCAAAATCTTTTCCCCTTTATTTTGGGGATCTGCATAAAAAGTAGGCAAATGAATAGTTTGGTTTAAAGCCACACTAGGAACCACCTTAGGCATAAAGGAAGGATTAGTACGTAAAGATACTCTATCCTTATGAAAAATCAAAAAAGGCTCCACTGCCATAAGGGCCTGCAACTCAGAAACCCTTCTTGCAGAAGTAATGGCCAACAAAAAAGCAGTCTTCCATGACAAGTATTTCAATTCAGTAGTAGCCGCAGGCTCAAAAGGTTGTAGAGTAAGTTTCTCCAACACAAAATTGAGATCCCAAGCAGGAGTAGGAGCTCTAATGGGGTCTTATATTCTTTGCCCTCTAAGAAATTGCTTGAACAAAGGATGCGAAAACAGCGGTGGGTCACAATCATAGTGAGCTGAAATTGCTGCAGCATGAATCTTAATGGAAGAGAAAGACAAACCTTTGTCCAATAACTCAGTAAGATATTGAAGAGCCACACTCAAATTTGGCTCAGAAATCTCCAAATTGTTTGCTGCACTCCAAAATAAAAATCTCTTCCATTTTTCTCGTACACTTTCCTTGTACTAGGTCTCCTGGCTTCCATAATCACATTTAAAACTTGTTGAGGAAGTTGAGACCTGCTGTCTTTCAAAACAGAATATGCCAGGCTGTTAGATGAAGAGAGTGAAGCTTGACATTGAGCAGGTGACCGTCTCTGAGACAACAGGTGTGGAATCAAGGGTAAAGGCCATGGAGGCTTCTTTACCAGACTCCTCAGTAATGGGTACCAGTGCTGCCGAGGCCAATCTGGAGCTATTAAAATCATCCTTGGCTTGTCTTGTCTGACCTTTAGAAGCACCTTTGGAAGAAGAGGCAGAGGTGGAAACGCATACACATGAAGATTTTTCCAAATGAAAGAAAGAGCATCCACTTTCCAAGCTGTGTGATGAAACCTCTTTGTGCAAAACTTTGGCAGCTGGTGGTTTAGTGGAGAAGCGAACAGATCTATGTCTGGAGTTCCCCAGGACACTTGTCAACTTTTGAAATACATGAAGATCCAGTTTCCACTCGTG
This sequence comes from Protopterus annectens, assembly GCF_019279795.1. Classification (NCBI taxonomy): domain Eukaryota; kingdom Metazoa; phylum Chordata; order Ceratodontiformes; family Protopteridae; genus Protopterus; species Protopterus annectens. The sequence continues at coordinate 444,314,745 of NC_056741.1, read as the reverse complement.
GGGATCCATGATTTGTCTGCTTAACACATCTGCTAAGGAGTTCTGTGCTCCCGGCAGAAACCTTGCCTGAAGAGTTAGTTGCAAGCTGAGCGCAGTCTCCCATAAAATCATTGCTTGCCTGCACAATGGGTAAGAATGTGTTCCCCTTGTTTGTTGATGTACCACATGACAGTTGTGTTGTCTGTTAGAATCAACACCTGCCCTGGAAGAAGTAACTCCTTGAAAGCCATTAATGCAAACTGGACTGCTAACATCTCCTTCATGTTGATATGTAGATGCTGTAGTCTGGCAGGCCACTTGTCTTGTATCCACTTTCCATTTAGATGAGCTCCCCAAGCAATGTCTGAGGCATCTGTCGTTAGAATCTGACTCGCCTCTGGCCGGGTCACAGAGTCCCTTGTTTAGGTGACATTCCTGAGCCCACCACAAAAATTCCTTTTGAATGCAAGGTATTATTTGAATGACAGTGTCCAAATCCTGGCAGTGCTGTGTCCATACATTTTGAGATACCATTGTAGCTTCCTCATATGCAGTTTGGCATTGGGAAGCACCAGAATACAAGATGCCATGAACCCTAAGGCTTGAAGGACTGTCCTTGCAGTCAGCCCGGACTGAAGAGATAGTTGATGGAAGTAACTGGAAAGATTCTTTTGTTTGTCCGGGGTTAAAAAGGCCATCTGGGCTGCTGTATTCAGTCTCACACCCAGAAAGCACATGTCTTGAGAGGGTACTAGACTGGACTTTATTTCGTTCACAGAATACCCTAGGCATCTTAGCACTGCTATGACATATTCCAAATGCTGTAGAAGGTCTTCCTTTTCTTGAGCCAGAATCAGGCAATCGTCCAAGTAAGGATAGATTTGAATTCCTTTTAGCCTGAAGTAAGCTATCACTGGAGCCAGAACCTTTGTGAATACTCTGGGCAGTAGATAAGCCAAAGGGCAATGCAGAGAACTGATAATGAGAATTTCCAGCTCGAAAGCAGATACTTTCTGCAACTTAGTCTTATAGGCACATGAAGGTAAGCTTCCTTGAGATCTAAAGTTACCATCCAGTGATCTTTGCCCAGCAGAGGTAAAAGCTGTTGTAACGTCAACATTTTGAACTTGGGAATGTCCAGATAAGTGTTGAGGATAGATAAATCCAAAATTGGTCTCCACGTGTTCCCCTTCTTGGTACTAGGAACAGGCGAGAATAAAAACCTAGGCCCCTTTCTGGCACAGGAACCGGCTGAATGGCCCCTATTTGGAGTAACAGAGAAATTTGCTTGTGAGCCTCTTGTCTTTGTAGAGGAGGAATGTCTGGCATGCCTTTGAAAGGAGGCAAGGTATGGAAATAAAACCTGTAACCGTGGTGAATGATATCCAGAACCCATCTGTCTTGGGTAATTAAATCCCAATTTTCTTTGAAAAGAGACAGTCTTCCTCCCAGCGGTGCTGCCAGGCGAGAATGAACTGGCAGCTGAAAAGGCAGGTCATTGGGTCTGCTTACGAAAGGACTGACCCCTGCCCTCACCAGAAGTCTGAGCAGGGGAACTCCCTGTCCTAGGCCTAAAAGAACCCTGAGCTCTGCCCCTACCACGTCTAGACCTACCCCTAGACTGGGAATCATAAGCAGGATAAGTCCATCCCTTAGCAGGCCAATTTCTACTAAACTTGGAGGCCGGACCTGCAAAACCTCTTTAACAGTTTGCATAGACTTAGCCTTGTCCTCCATTTTCCTCAAAACTGCTTCTACAGGCGAACCAAACAACACATCAGACTGCAAAGGAGCATCCAAAATCCGTGTCTTAACATGCTCAGCTAAATTCTGATCTCTCAACCAGGCGTGCCTACGAAGAACAGAACCAGTGGCAGCCACCCTGGAGGAGGCCTGCACAGCATCAAAACCACATTGCAAGGAATGTTTACCCACCTGTTCAGACACATGAACTAAATCCTGCAACTCTTTACACTCAATACCTTCCGCCAGAGCATCCACCTTAGATTTCAACTGTGAAAGAAGATAATTCTGATATTTTAACATGTGAAACTGACAATTCAACGCCCTCATGGCTAAAGTGGAAGAAGTATACACTTTCTTTCCCCATCTATCCAAAGCCCTTGCCTCTTTATCAGGAGGGACAGGATTTTTAACAACAGAGGCCTTCACACCTTTAGGCCCCTGAGAGACAGTTTCCGGGTCTGCCCTAGGACTCTTAAAAAGATACTTATGAGCTTCAGGCACCCTATAATACCTATCCGGTTTAACTGGGGCAGGAGGCAAAGAATCAGGATTCAGGGAAGCCTCTGCAAAAACATCTTCCACCACATTCAAAACAGGAGGCATAGCTAAAGGCCTATGCTGGGGTAAAAAGAAGAATTCCCTAAGCCTTTTCCTGGAATCAGAGAAATCTTGACCTTCCCATTTAAAATGCTCCCTCATGGAATGCAGAGTCTCTGAAAATGAAAAATCCTCAGGAGGAGAAGCTGAAGGAGTAGAATCATCCACATCAGAATCAGAATAAGGAGGGTACTCCTGCAAGTCTTCAGCCGAAGACTCAGAAGCCTCCGAGCATTGCTCAAAACTCTCAAACTCAGGTTCCACCCTAGGCCTCTTATCAGGAGGGGGCATAGAACCCCTTATCATAGTAATCAAATCCTCTGCCATTTTAAGCATATGTTTCTTAGGCAAAGACCCTGAAGCACTAGGAGAAACCCCCACTGAAGCAAAACTTGTCGTCGCTCTCAAGGAAGCCTTCGACACAGAAGGGGAGGCTCTAACCACCATAGGAAGAGAGGGAAGAACAGCCACCTGAGAAGCCCCTCAGCCTGGCCTACTTCCTGAGAGGATACATCCTGTAACAGTAAAGTCTCTCCCTGAGACTCCAAAGAAACACCTGGCAAAACCTCCGGCTCCACTGAGCCTCTAAAGAACCGGCGTCTGGGACTGTCGGTTCTTCCACTCTAGGCTTTGCTGTTTTGTCCTTGCGTTTTTAGCGAAGCGCCGGAGCATCCGGCGGCATTTTATAATTACAACGCTTCCCAAACACTAACCTGGCACAGTCTAACCTTCTCTTAATAGTGCGTTTGTTAAATCTAGCACAAGAGCGGCATCCAACAACGTCGTGCTCAGGCCCTAAACAAGGTATACACAAAGTATGGTAATCCCTATGAGGTATCTGTTTCCCACAAGAAATACAGTTATTCACTTTTTCTGACATCCGGTTAAATACTGAGGCACGAAAAACCAAAATATTCCCCAACGGGTACTTAGCCAACTTTGATTCGGTCTGAAACTCTGGCTTCAGAAACTTTCAGAACGCCAACCTGCACTCGCAAAATTGCTTCTGCATCGGACCATGCGGCAAAAAAGACTGGGGATATGACGTCGGTCATGCGCATTAGTACCCTGACGTACTGACGTCAGTCTAATGCGCCCTGACCGACGTCAGCCATATACTTTGGTATTCGGGCCGACTGGACAGCGGACTACCCAATAGTTAGGACTGCAGCAATGTGGAATGAAGAACATCACTTGTTTACTGAAGGATGGTAATGGAGAGATTAGGAAATTAGCCAGGCTGCCAGGGTCAGGGTTTGAAGCAGAGGGTGCAGAATCTGGCTCTCCTGCTGTGACAGCAGGGTAGGGGTCTGAGGCAGGTGCCATGGAGTCAGCAGTGACCAAATGCGCAAGAGGGGGTACCAGTGTTGGCATGGTAAGTCTGGTGCAATCAGAATCTTCCTTGGTTTGTCCTGTTTGATCTTTAGTAGTACTTTGGAGAGGAGAGGCAGAGGAGGAAAGGCATAAACTGATAGATTTTTCCAGCTGAAGGACAGAGCATCCACTTTCCAAGCTTGTTTGTGGGGTGTCCTTGTGCAGAATTTGTCCGATTTGTAGTTGAGGGGAGGCAAACAGGTCTATATCTGGGCTCCCCCATTTGTTTACAAGCATGTTGAAAATCTTTGGTTCCAGTTTCCACTCGTGTGGGTCCATGACATTTCTGCTTAGTCTGCCAGTGTATTTAGTTTTCCTGGCAGGAATTGAGCCTGTAGATGAACTTGATAGCTCAAGGCTGTGTTCCACAGAGCCATAGCTAGTCTGCAGAGGGATAAGAATGGGTACCCCTCCTGCTTGTTTATGTACCACATACAGTGGTGTTGTCCGTCTTTACCATTAAATATCCTGGAAGAATGTGGTCCTTGAAGGCTGTCAGAGCATTCTGTAAAGCTAACATTTCTTTTTGATTGATATGCAGGTGCATTTGACTTTGGTTCCATTTGCCCTGAATGCACTTCCCTGCCAGGTGATCCCCCCAATGCATAGTATGATGCGTCTGTTAGGGTTTGGGCGGCAGGAGGTAGAGTGAATGGTAGTCCCTTGTTTGGGTGGCAGGCCTCTGCCCACCAAAGGAACTGTAGGCAAAGTATGACAGGGATCATTGCTTCTAGAGCCTGAGATTGTGGACACCATAGGCTTTTTAGATACCATTGTAGTTTCCTCATATACAGTCTTGCATATGGAATTAGTAGAATGCAGGAGGCCATAAACCCCAAGGCTTGCAGAATTTGCCTTGCAGATAGCAGGGTTTTTTGTGGCCATTAGTTTGAAGCAAGTTGTCAAATGAATTGGTTTCTCTGGCGTGAGGAAAGTCATCTGGGAAGTTGTGTTCAAGCTTGCTCCCAGGAATATAATTTGTTGACAGGGTACCAGATGTGCTTTCTTTTCGTTTACAGTGTACCCCACACAAGTTAACACCTTTTGTACAAATGCCAGAGGATTCAAAAAGTATGTCCTGGCTTTCTACCTGAATTAGACAATCGTCCAGGTATGGGTATATTTGAATATTTCTTTGACTGCAAAATGCAATGACTAGAGCTAGGCACTTTGCACTGCCCTTTGGCTTATCTACTGTGCCCAGGGTGTTCACAGAGAACAGATAGTGCATGTAGCCTGCTTTGAAGCGTAGGTATCTTCTGCAAGATTCCCTGATTGGATGTGCAGGTAAGCTTCTTTTAAATCCAGTACTGCCAACTAGGCATCTTTGCCTAGCATAGGAAGTAAGTGAAGAGTTAGCATCTTGAATTTTGGAATCACCAAAAAGGTGTTTAATATGGAAAGGTCCACGATAGGACGCCAAGAGTTGTCTTTTCTGGATACTAGGAAATGTCTCGAGTAGAAACCTTGTCCCTTTTCCTCTTCTGGTACAGCTTAAATAGCCTTTATGCTTGAGAGAGTACTTGCTTTTGAGCCTCTGCCCACTGATTTGGGGGTAGAGCTGGCCAACCGTTTGGGGTTGGTAACGTGTAGAAGTGAAATCTGTATCCTTGGGAAACACCCATTTGTCGTGGGTAATGAGTTCCAGTTTTTTGCCTGCAGAGCAACTTTCCCCCTAAAGGAGCAGTCAGTTGAGAAGTGCTTGGAAGTTTTAAAGTTAAGTCATAGTTTAACATAAGGGGGATTCTTACTACTCCCTAGTTTGGAAGTGGGAGCCCCCCACTGTTTAGTCCTGTGCGTACCCTGGGACTGAAGCCAGGGTGTTCTGCTGGTTTTGGGTTTAGACTGAGAAGGCCTGGAAGAGGCAGGAAAAGACCAATTCTTAGAGGGCCAATGCCTACTAAATCTTGGAGGTTGTATGTACTTGGAAACCTTTAACAGTTTGCATAGATTTATCTTTTTCCTCCTCCTTTTTAAGAACTTCTGCTTTGCTGCAAACAAGCAGTCCTGATTTAAGGGAACATCTAGCAAATTAGCTTTAACATGATCTGGCAAAGATTGCTCCTTTAATCCAAGCATGCCTTAAGTACAGACCCAGTGACAGCAACCCTGCAAGATGCCTCTAGTGAATTAAAACTACACTGCAAAACATGCTTTCCAACCTGTTCAGCAGAATGCATTAAATCCTGTAAATCCTTATTTTCAGCACAATCAAGAATCCACATCATTTTCTGTTTAAGCAATCCGATGATATGCTACTGATACTTTAACATATGAAACTGGAAGTTTAAGGCCCTAATGGCCAAAGTTGCAGAAGTGTATATTTTCTTACCCCATCTATCCAGTGCCCTGGAGTCTCAATCAGAGGGGGGTAGGATTTTTGGCAGTAGTGGCCTTGATGCCCTTGGGTTCCAGTGAAATGGTGTAAGGATCCGCAGTAGGATTTTTAAAAAGGAACTTGAGGAAGTCAGGAACCCTGTAATATCTATCAGGTTTTCTGGGAGCAGGAGTTAGAGAGTCAAGGGCCAAGCTAGATTCAGAAAAGGCATCATCACCATTGTCTAGTACAGGAGGGATAGCTAAAGGCCTGTGCTGGGGTAGGAGTAAGAAATCCCTAAGCCTCTTTTTTAGAATAAAGAGTAATCCTGGCTTTTCCAGCGAAAGTGCTCCCTAAGAGTATGCAGGGTTTCACCAAAAGAGAAATCCAATTGGGGGGGGGGGGGGCAGAGGGAATAAAGTACTCTGCATAAGTATTCCTCATAGGTAGACAAGGGTAAATCCTGGTCATCAGCAGAAACAAATTTCAGAATCCTGGTCAGAAGCATCATAAGCAAATTCAGCCCTAGGTCTCTTAAGAGGGGGAAGGTTGGCTTCCCCCGATTAAAGTAATAAGTCCTTCAGCCATTCTTATCTGTTTTTTTAGGCATGGAGGCCTGACCATGCAGTCTGGGCATCGGTTTCCTAGGCATAGTTTGAGTTTTAGGCCTTGAAGATGGCGTTGGTTTAATATGCAAGTCAGTAGGGCCTGAATACACCCTCAGAAGCCGGTGCCCGCACAGCGGCTCTGGACCCATCCAAGGTAGAGACATCTGCAAGTTCCACAGTTGAAGCACCTCATGGCATACCGGACTCAGAATGGGTCTCAGTAGAGGGCTGCGAATCTGAAGTAGCGGGCATCAGGGGTTGCGAAAGCACCTGAGTACCGGCGAACTGGCGACTGGCTTAGGAGAAGCGTCGGCAACTTTGGACCTAGGCGGCCTGTCTATCTTTGCGTTTTTTCGGAATGTCAATAGTTGGATGGTTTACCGAAGACATATCTGGATAATTGAACTGAGTACCAAAATATTTAAAAGCATAAATATACAGACAACGAATAGTTTGTTGCTTAAGACACAAAACCGCCAGCGAGGTACATTGTGGTCAGGGCCTAGGCAAGGAATACAGTACAAAACAATCTTGTGAAAGAAATACAATTATTGACTTTTACGGACATCGGTTTAGAGCAAGAAAAAGGGTGTCCCCAACGGAGTACTTCGCTTTAGTTGAAGACTTCAGTTCTGAAACTTGAAAACGAAAGCTTCAGGAGTCAACCGACCTGCACTTGCGAACTGCTTCTGCTTTGGGCACTGCAAGACAGACTGAGGTAATGGCGTCGGCTACATGGTTTATACCCCTGACTACTGGACGTCACGGAAGATGAGACAGCAACCAACGCAGGGCACAAAACGGATAATTAGGCCGACTGAGGGCTACTGCAAGCAGATAATCCAAATGTGATGACTGCAACAGTGAAACACAAAGAACATCTGCTACAACCCATGACTAGCTCTGCCTCCATTCCCTACAATGACTATGCCCATCTTCCTTGCAATCTCCATTTCCCGAGCCACTATATGAACTCAAGTTACTTAAAACTAATGACTAGTTTGACTTGACAACTCAGTTCAGCACACCATAAAATGGCAAGAGCAAAGCAATACTTCAGTGCCAAAAATATAAACTACGTAAATGACTAAAAATATTAACAATATCTGCATGTCAACCTTCCATTCTAAAAATGTGTGAAGCTTACCTCTCATTGAAAGACCTCCTCGCCCTGTTCCTCGACCTCCACGACCACCACGAATTCCTCCCCTTGGAGCCCCTCTGTTACCAAGGCCCATACCACCTCTTCCTCCAAGTGTCCCTCGAGGAAGGTTCCCTACTGGTCGGCCTAATCGAGCCTGAATGTTGCTCTTACCTAACCGTTGTTTAAGGCTCTTCTACAATGGAAGGGAAAGAAAACTATCATGAACTGAAATTATAACAGTTTTAATGCTAAACAAAATTCTCTATTTTTTTTTTAAATAGATTTTCCTTATGAAACTGAAATCATTATGCCCATTAGAAAGCAATTGCTGACCTTGGTCATGCGCAATTACTGCAATTCTCCTGCCCAGTATAACATCTCTTTGATCTGTATATGCCCCCCCCCCCCCCGATTTACTTTTACGTCCTTTGAAAAAGCCAAATATCTTGTACACATGGTTAGAAGCATAGCCAAGAGCTGTGCAGGTGTCCTGAGGAGGAGTGATCAGGCTGGTTAGTGTCTAGCATGCAGAGTACTGTTTCTCTATTGAACTCTATTCGACAGGACTTGGATAAGTGCATCCTGATGCTATACAGCCAAATGTCACAGCAAGAACCGTTAGCCTCAGCAAACGGTCAACATATTTAAACACATACTGCATATTCTCCTTCCCTACTCCACAGAAGTTGCATTCATACCCATTCTGGACAGCCCCTCCAACAGCTGTAGCCTGTTCCAGAGCCCACATCAATGTCACTATATGTGAAATTCAACCCTTGCAACAGCTACTGAGACAAGAACTTTGCTTTTTTTGAAACCAATTAGTTCATGTAACTGTACATTACTACAGACCGTACCATTTTACTAAAACTGTACATGTTACAGGTTACACACACCATCCGTTCTACTGCTACCCAATATTTTAAAATTCTAAAACAGCACAAGTGAATAACTACAATGCAGAATTATAATGTTCCACAGTCTCTCGATTTCTGGCCTGTCACTCTTTCAAACGCTTCTCAACCTTTTCTCTTAAATACTCCTCAAATTCATGACACTGAATTGTAGTATTAGCCAACAAGAATTACCTTTCGTGGTAGATCACAATCTTACCGTGCTATCCCCCAGTCTCAGTTGGGTTTGGGTCATCAGCTGCAAAATAAAGAAGGGTGGAGGGAAAAAGAAAAAAAATGTGAACCACTGACATGACTTCCAAAGACCTGCTTCTCTCACTCAGGATTAATAAACAGGAAATATAATGTCATCCCCCCCCCCCCCCAAGAAATGTTTGTCAAACTACTTGATGCACATCGGGTCAAGCATGAAAACTTCAGAAATACATAAACTGCCAAAGACCAACACTAAAAATAGCATGAGACATGTTTTGATGTAGTTAAAGTATATATGGTACCTCTTGAAAGCACACAATCATAGTAAAACAGCAGCATACACTTGTTACATTCACTCCACCATTTCACACTTGCTTCTGCCTACAGCAGCTACAAATAAGCACTGGTGGTAATATGTAATGCATTCGGATAAGCTGGTACCTCTTAAAAATTGTTTAATACTCCAATTACATTCAGCACCAGTGTGTATAAAACGTTACGGGACAATTTCAGTGGAAGCAGATAAGGTATGCCACAGAACCTGCAGAAAAAAGAAGTTATGTATTCACCATAATGTTCCATGTTTGTTGTCCATAATCTCGCCTTCATTCTTGATGGCTGGGTTCGGAACAGAGTATCAGTTCCGACTTGGCCACATACTAAAGCTAGAGAGCTTTCACTGGCTCAAGGCTACACCCCATCCCAAGATGCCTAGCAGCAGTTACCCAGACCTCACTTGTAATAAACCAATCTCTAAACTATCTAACCCACCATAGTAAAAGCAAAAAACTCTCTGCCTATAACACACGAGGCACGAAGGGAATCGGAGAACTCAGCCAATTTCAAAATATTCCTCTTGATCCTCCAGGAAGAGGGAAGGAGGGTGGGATGAAAGAAAGAAGGCAAGATTATGGACAACAAATATGGAATGATTAAAGGATAGTTTGGCTTGAAAGGCAGTGAAGGTAGACATAGCTCTAGCTAAATTACCTAATTTTTTTTCTGGTAGCTGCTTGTGCTGAGAGCTATACACAAGTGATGGTGTCCATAGGCCATTTTGATAAGGTGACTTTTGAAACTGAAGTTCCTTTACCGTTTTCTGAAAGTGAAACGGTTGGGCAGACTTTCTGAATTCCTTTGTCCTATGTAAGTAAAAACGTAACTGTCTATGAACATCCAGTTGGTGAAGCTTGTATTCTGCCCTGTTGCCAGGATTGGGGAAAAAATACCAGTAGCTCAACAGAATGATTTAAAATGGACTCTGAACATACTTTTGGCAGAAAAAATGATTTGTCCTGAGAGAAACTCTCTTTGTGGAAAATCAAATAGGGAGGACTGATGGAGCTTACAATTCTTTAATCCTCCTAGCGGAAGGTAATGGCTGTTAAAAAGAAAGTCTTCCAAGTTAAGAACTTCAGTGAACAAGAGGAGGCTGGTTCGAAAGGAGGGAGAATAAAAGAAACTAGCACCAAATTTAGATCCCAAGGAGGTGGTGGTTCTCTTACGGGAGGTCTTAAAAGAAATGTACCTCTCAGAAAGGCTTTGCATAATCTGAGAGACATTATATTGGCTCCCATGTCTCCTATATGGTAGTCTGATATGGCAGCTAGTTGTACCAGTATTGTGGCTGCAGCTGCACCTTGATTAAAGGTTTCTGTTAAAAATTCCAGAATTGCTGATATAAGGAGCTGTAAAGGGGTCTATATGGTTCTTGTCAGCCCAACAAGAAAATCTCTTCCATTTGCTCACATAAAAATTCCTAGTTGTATTCTTGTGTGACGAAACCAGAATGTGTCGCACTGCTGGGGATAGTTCTGGAAGCCTGGCTAAGATGGGAAGTGGAGCAACCAAGCTGTCAGCTTGAGGCTTTGAATAGAGGGGTGGAGCATTCCTGACCGAGTCACAAGATCCAGCACTGGGTCCAGGATCCAAGGCTCCTCCTGCAGATGGGGCCATAGGAAAGGTGACCACATCTGATGAAGCCAGTTAGGAGCACTGACAATTGGCCTGCGACTCAATGATTTGGCTTTCTGGAGAACTTTGGATATTAATGGAAATGGGGAAAATGCATAAAGAAGTTCCGGGGGCCAACCGTGAACAAGTGCATCCCTGGGCGACTCCCCTGGAGGGGGGATTAGGGCAAAAGTAGCTGCTGCATTTGGAGTTGGACATGGCAAAGAGGTCACAGCAAGGCTGGCCCCATTTGCTAAAAATTTGTTCAGCAATTTCCTGTTTGAGGGACCACTTGAGTCATAAGAATTGCCCTGCTTAGCCTGTCTGCTATCATGTTGGATTTCCCCAGGAAATGTCTAGTATTATTTCCCCCTCAGCTCCTGGGATAAAATTCACTACATGCATCTGGCAAAGCTCTTTGGGATTTACGGAACCACATTTTGCCACCCTTCTGGCCTTTGGGATAAGGCCTGGTAGGGATGGAAAAACACACACCCACGGCAGACAGAGTTTTGCCATCTTGTCCGCACCTGGTGAAAGTCTCTAACCTTTGGCCCGAACAAAGACGAGCCAAATAAAAGGGGCATCTATAAAGGAAAACAAATGGTTCAGCAAACTCGCAAAGGTACATCCAGAAATGCCTCCTCAGAGCTATTCCTGTACCACCTGCCCTACTCGCTCCATCGGCTGCATAGGGGAGGAGGCGCATGGAGGAGTTTACTACAGAATTTAGAGTAGCAAGCTAAGAGTTTACTTGTCTGGCATCCCTGCAGCTGTAGCACCCTAGAGGGAATCTCCTAGCCCTTTCAGGAGAGCCTTCTGAAGTCAGGTAAAATGGGATAAATAGTTCAGCGACTTAAGAGTAAAGGCCCATATCTTTCCATCATTCGAGACTCCTTATTTGGCAGAGGGACAGCTGAAGTTTCAGCTAATTCCTTCTTGGTGGCCACCAACACAGCATCTACTGGGACACCTTTACTCAAGAATTGCTCATCATCCGGGGCAGTAATAAACTTGTTGGGCCTCCTTGGAACAGGTTCCACGGATTCTGGAGAGCCCCACACCTTTCAACTAACTACGCCAAGGAGTTGGTCAAAAGGCAGAGACGCCAAAGAGGTAGAGGGTCGGGAGACTAATGTCTCCAGGTATACAGACATCTTCAGAAGGGGAGAGGGTCTTTCAGCCACCTCACTGCTTCAGGATTTCAGAGATGTCTGAAAAGGAGACATCCTCAAGAGGGTGACCGTGGGGACCCTTCAGAATCGTCCAAGTCCGTATCTGAAGTGACAGACTCTGAAGTCTAGGTGTTTCCTCTTACAGGTTCTCTTCCGAGGGACCAACTCGGAGGGATGCTCTGGGGAGGTTTCAGAAGAATGTCTCACCCACTGGGGCATCAGCTTTCTATGCTTGGACTGCAGGGATGGTGTTGAGGTTGACACTGGCCCTTTTGCAGGAAGAGTAGCTAGAGCCGAAGGTGGAGCAGTCTCAGGGGAGAGTACACTCATCACCTCTAAGGCACCATGATCCTGGCCAGAGGGAGCCTCCAGCTCAGAGGAACCGGGAGACCTCCCCCGCCCCAAGGATAATGGCTCAGAGGCTGATGTGGGCACTGAACTCACCTGTGCAGAAGTCCCGAGTGGAAGAGTCTGATCAGACAAGGGTCCGATTAGACCCCCCCCCCCCAACCGACGAGGGAGGATCAGCTCCCAGACCCCTCGATAGAAGACATAGACGAGAGAGGAGGTCTGAACCGAGACACCAAGGATGGTTTTCAGGTCTGACAGTTCCACCACAAGATCTCCAGGTACTCTGGCTCCGAACTCGTTTGAGTCGGAGGAGGAATGGAAGACCAGGTAGATACAGTAGTCGGCTCCACGTCCTTCTGGGCTGGGCCTGAGAGAATTTTTGCTAGGGCCAGTGTCTGAAGCAACCTCCTAACCACCCACTCCACATCATCTGATAGGCTCCTGGATGATGGAGAGGAATGAGTGGATGATAGGCTCCTGGATGATGGAGAGGAATGAGTGGATGATCTGTGGCTAGCCGCCACTGATTGCAGCAGAGGAGACTGTGGCACCGAACAGACAGGCTCCAAAGACGGTGACTGGCTCCTTTTTTGGCTCCAATAATTCAAGTGGAACCGATGCAGACAGCCTTCTCAGAACCAGACAGACTTTGGATCCAAAGTAACCCATTTCTCTTGTGTCTCTTCATCGGCTCAGAAACCGTAGCCGAAGCTGAAGCTTTTCAGGACTTGCCAGAAGATTTGGAGGCCTGATTCCCTTCAATGGCCATTTCGAAAGACCCCTTTAAGCCCCTGACTATTAAAAAGTAAACTCAGTGTGCCACTCAACCACAGCCCAAAAGGCATAACAACGTACCAAACACTCGTCATAGGTGACTCTATAATCAGGCACACTGATGTTCCACTCACTAGACTAAACAAGGAGAAAGTTACTGTCAGCTGCCTGTCAGGTGCCAGGATCTGCCACATAACACATGCACTCAGGGAACTCCACAATAAGTACAAATATGACACTGTCATTGTCTATGTTGGTGTGAATGACTTGAGACATACCTCCCTGGACTACATGAAAACAGACATGGAGGAGCTCTCCGATCTTGTATCCCAGGCAGGTATGACTCTAATCCTGAGTAGCATCCTGCCATCACCCAGAATGCTACCACAGTACAAGGACAAAATGATTGACTTAAACAATTGGCTAAGCTTCTGGTGTCATTCTAAGGGGATCCAGTATTTGTCTGCCTGGGATGACATGATAGACAGACCATGATGCTTTGCCAGAGATGGCCTGCACCTGTCGCCCTTAGGATTCCAGATACTGGCTAAGGCTCTTGCCACCCCTATAGTGCCTTTTTTAGGCAAGGTTCAAATGACAAATTCACCACCGTAACAGGTACAAGCAAGCAAAATCTGAGGGTAATGCTACTCAATGCTAGAAGTCTAAACCTCAAAATGCACTCACTCGAGGCACTTCTTAAAATGGAGAACATTGACATCTGTGCAGTGACAGAGACCTGGTTCAAAGCTCCAGAGAGCACCCCTGCATTACCAGGCTACAATTCATACCACACCTTTCGGCCACCTAACCCAGAAAGAAGCACTAAAGGCGGAGGAGTGTCCATATTCATTAAGGATATCCACACCTCCAGGCTAGTTGCACAGCATAATGCATCCGAGATTATCCAAGTGCAACTAATTCTGGGCAAGACCGCAATCCAAATTGTAGCTTGTACAGACCCCCCGCCATGCCCCGGGATTCACACTCCTCATTTCTTGATACACTGGAAAGTATTAGGGTACAACCCAACACCCTAATAATGGGCGATTTCAACTACCCCACCATTAACTGGGAAAACTACTCATGTACCAACTCTTTTGCTCAACGTTTTCTAGAATTCATAAATTCCAACGCCTTGGATCAACTTATTCACACCCCCACCAGGTGCAGCAATATCCTAGACCTGGTCATTACCAGCATGGGAAACCGGTGTTTCACACCAGAGGTCAATTCCTCGTTGGTCAGATCCGACCACAAGCTAATCAGCCTAGACATCCACATCCCACCCCCACCCACAATTAGGGAAACCATCATAAAAAAACTACTCCAAAGCCAACTTCACACTTCTTAAGACAGAAGTGGCAAACTTCATGACACCCATGCAGACGGACAATAGAGGTATGACTGCTGAATCCTACACAAATGCACTTTATAAGCACTTACACGAGTGCATGGATCATGCTATCCCTAATAGAACCAAGATGTTATCCTCCAAAAAAAGGAAGCCAATCTGTGGTCCTCTGCCATAAACTCTACAACAAAAGAAAGAAACTGTTGCAAAAAAAAAAGAGTAAAATCCCATGACTGGAGGAACTCCCTGGTCAACCTCAGTAAGAAGCTGAGCTCCCTCATAAAATCCTCCAAAGCTAGTTACGAAAACAAAATTGCCACCGACTCTAAAGACAACCACAAAGCATTCTACAGCTATGTCAAGAATCTAAATGGAACACTCCGATCTGCTCTGAGTTGCAGCACAATGGCACTAAATATACAGAACCAACTGATATTGCCAACATCCTAGCAGATAGGTTCAGAGCTATCTTTACCCCCCTCTCACCCCCTATAGGGCCCATCTCTATACTGGAAGAATGCAAAGTTCCTATAAACACGGCTGCACAGGTAAAAACACACTCTCCAAAGCCACAAACACAGCATCCATGGGACCTGACAACATCCCAGGCTGCGTTCTACACGAACTACAGAATGAACTGGCACCCTAAGTACCATGTTCAATCATAGCCTCACCTCAGGCTTTGTACCCACTGAATGGCGCACCGCGACGGTTATCCCACTCCACAAAGAGGGAACCACGACGGACCCCAGGAACTACCGCCCCATTAGCCTGACGAGGCTGGTCTGCAAGGCCACGGAACGTATCATCGTGGAACTCAAAGACATTGGTAATCTCCAAACTCTGGACCTTACCCAGTTTGGATTTGTAAAAGGCAGATCATGTCTCCTAAACCTGATTGGACTTCTTTGAAGCAGTCACCAAACCCATAGATGAGGGTAAAATGGTTCACACAGCTTATCTAGATCTCGCCAAGGCTTTCAACACCATCCCCCACTCTGGAATTATAGATAACCTCACTAAACTAGGTATAAAGCCCTATGTCACAAGATGGGTTGCCAACTGGCTCACGGACAGAACCCACAGTGTGAAAGTAGCGGATTCCAAATCCGACATCAGACCAGTGACAAGTGGAGTAACACAGGGTTCAGTCCTGGGTCCTCTCCTGTTTGGTATCTACTTCACTGAAGTGCAGGCCAACACAGAAGGTCTTTGGCTAACAAAGTTTGCAGATGACTGCAAACTAGGAGCTATAATCGAAACTCCTAATGATGTGGACAAACTACAAAAGGGCCTCACTGAGACAGATACCTGGTGTCAAAGCCATGGCCTGAAGCTCAATGCCAAAAAGTGTATTGTCATCCCCTTCGGTAAAAACTCTGTACCCATGAACTACCACATAGCTGGTAGTCTACTTAATGCCGAAAATGTGATGAGACCTTGGGACACAGGTGGACAGTATTCTCTCCTTTGATAATCACATCGCCACAGTGGTCAGGAAATCCTTCTACGTGGCTCATCTCATCACAAAAGGATTCTCATCCAGGAAAAAAAAAAAAAGAAGAGGTCACTGTTCCCCTCTACTCAACACTCATTAGACCCATTATAGAGTTCAAAGCCCCTTTTGGTATGTACCTCGCAAGACATCTACAACAACTGGAAAAAACACAGAAATACCTCACAAAGAGGATTACTGGCCTCAAACAGATGCCCTATGCAGACCATCTCAAAAAACTACAGCTTTACTCCATCGCATATCGCCTACTCAGGGGCGATCTCTGCCTAACATACAAAGCTATGTCAAACCTAGCATTGTTGGACATGCTCCACTTAAAGAAATCCCAATCCCTCCAAGCTACACGCTCTACGGACCTAAACCTGGTCACCACAATAAACAGAACATGCTGGAGGATTCCTGTCCCAGAGACTTCCCTTACTCTGGAACAGACTACCTATCTATGTCAAACAGAGCTCCTCATTAGCACTCTAAGAAAAATCTTGATGACTGGATGGGAAATGGGAAATTCACTCCTAGGATCACTTCTGTGGCTCTGCTCGACAGGGGCACAGGAAAATAATTTTCTTGGGTGGCGAAAGCCAGGGTACATTTTTTGGCTAGGCTTGTATGGGCCCTAGGGCCGACAGCCTAGTATCTACCTATGAACCTATGTACTCACCATAACGTCCCATCTGAGTAGGTAACTTCATTTGTCAGCAGCCTGTGGGCATCTGATCAGACCCGGATCCGAGCCGGCAGCTTTCCAAGCTAGAGATCCGAGCTCCCAGCTCTTACCCTTACCCATAATACCCTGCTACCTCCTTCCAGTCCTCAGATCGAGTTTGCCCAATTATCAGACAGCACTAAAAACAAACACAAACCTGAACCCCCTAACCTGATATCTACCGGGGTGAATCACTTAATCATCAGTGTAACGAACTACAGGTTAGGGGGATGGAGTGGTGGTGGTGGGGGGGGGGGTCGGTTGCTGACAAATGAAGTTACCTACTCAGATGGAACATTATGGTGAGTACATAACTTCTTTACCTGAAGTAGTTAACTTCATTTGATCAGCAACCTGTGAGACAGAGTCCCCAGCTACCAAAAACTTGGGAGGTCAAGGAAAAATATTCCGGAGCACTGCAGAGCCAAAGGCTACTGCAGTGGTGGTGCTGCGGTAGCGTCGCCGCCTCACAGTTAGACGTTGCCCGTTCGATTCTCAGAGCATCTTCTGTGTGGCGACATGCGTGAATGGGCATTCCTTCGTTGAAGGTTGTGCATTAGGCCCGGCAAGCCAGCACGTTAAAATCTACTGCCAATCATTAGCGGACCGGAATTCCGCTGTGGCGACCCCTAACCGGGAAAAGCCAAAAGAAACAAAAACTGCAAAGCCAAAGGCTGCCCTCCCTCTGGATATCAGATCTAATTTATAATGAGAAATAAAGGTATGAGAGGAAGCCCAAGTAGCGGCTGAAAAAATGTCATCCAAGGGTACCCTTGACCAAAAAGCGGCAGAAGTAGCCATAGAATGGGTAGAATGAGCACAAACCCCTAAGGGCTCAGGCCGACCAGAAATTTTGTATGCAAGTAAAATACAGTGGGATATCCACCTAGCTAGAGAGTCACCTTCGTTAATGATTTGCCCAGAGATGGCTTAGCAAAGGAGACAAAGAGCTGCTCAGACTTACGCAAGGCAGCTGTTCTGTGCAAATCTATGCACATCTAATGAATGTAGTCTGTACTCTCCTTTGTTCTGGTAGTTAGGAAACAAAACCGGCAGATTAATGGATTGGTTGATGTTAGCCTCGGAAGCCACTTTGGGTAAAAAAGAGGAATTAGTCCTGAGGGATACTCTGTCTTTATGGAAGACTAGATACGGAGGTTTAGTACAAAGGGCCTGAAGCTCAGATACCCTTCTAGCTGAGGTAATAGCAATCAAGAAAGACAGTTTTCCAAGACAAATACTTTAAGTCAACCGAAACTACAGGCTTAAGGGGAGGGGGGGGGCAGTAAAAGCCTGGAGGACTACGGTTAGATCCCACAGAGGGACCGCATTCTTGACAGGAGGCCTTAAAACGAAGGTACCCTTCAAGGTGGTCTTGCAGATCTTAGAGGAAGCCGAAGGACGAAGGTGGTCTCCTATGTGAATGTGGGAAATGGCTGCCATTTGAACCTTCACAGTTGAAGAACTGGCCCCCGATGAAATATGTAGGATAAGAACTACTGCTGGAATGAGCCGTAAAAGGGTCCAGATTCCTTTGCCCGGCCCAGATAGAAAAACGTTTCCATTTACTGTTGTAAACTTTCCTGGTAGAAGGTTTATGTGCCGCCACAAGGATGGATTTCACTGCGGATGAGATGCCGGGAGTCCTAGCCACTAAGGGAACTGGATCAACCAAGCGGAAAGCTTGAGGTAGTCCAGGTTCGGAGTTTTCAATCCCGAAGGATGAGAAATCAGATCCGGAATGGGATCCAAGGAGGAGCCATGATGTATGGGAACCAGGTTTGACGAGGCCAGAATGGGGCTATGAGGATAACTTTGCTCCCCAACAGACTAGCTTTCTGCATGAATTGTCATTAACGGAAGAGGAGGATAAGCATACAGACCGGATGTCTGTGAGGGTCTCCCCCGGAAAAGGGATTAGAGTGAAAAACTCGCTGCACTTTGCGTTCGAAGGCAATGCGAATAGATCGCAGCACAGCTGATCCCCATTTGAGGAAGATCTGTTTCGCTACTAAGGGGTTCAGAGACCACTCGTAAGGTGAGAGGATAGTCCGACTCAGCTTATCCGCTAGAATGTTGGACCGACCAGGAATGTGCGTTGCTAGCAGAACACGGTTGGTGGATATCGCCCACTCCCAAACTCTCATGGCCTCTCGGCAAAGGGGGTAAGACCTGGTTCCCCTGTTTTTTTGATGTACCAGACGACTGACATGTCTGTCTGAATTGCAATAGTCCCTAGAGGAAGAAGGGCATGGAGAGCTTGCAACGCTAGCACCACCGCCCTCATCTCCAGAACACTGATATGCAGAACGGTCTCTGTTGGAGTCCACGTGCCTTGGACGGTTCTGCCCATGCAATGCCCCTCCCCACCCTAGGCGAGAAGCATCCATGGTCACCGTGGCTTGGGGTAGAGACATCAAAAAGGACCATCCTTCCGGAAGCTCTCGGAAATGGAGCCACCACAGTAGAGATTCCCTGCAAACCCTGCTGAGGAGAATCGGGGAGTACAATGGATGTCGAAGGCTGGACCACTGGACCTGTAATGTCCATTGAAAAAGCCTCATATTCAAGCGGGCTAGGGGTGAAAGGTTGATAGCCGCCGCCATAGACCCTAGAGCCCTCAGGACTAATTCCGCTGGTGGGGCCGGAGACTGGAGAAGGGCCAAGACATGGAAAGTTAGATTGCGGAGTCTGTCCGACGTCAGGAAGGCCTTGGACAGAAGCGTGTCTATTCTGGCCCCTATGAAGTCCAGGACCTGAGCAGGCTGAAGGGACGATTTTTTGTAATTTATGCTGATCCCCAACTGGTGGGCCAAATGCATGAAATAATCCCTGACCGAGCATAGCAGATGCCTGGTGGGAGAGGCGAGGAGCCAGTCGTCCAGGTAAGGAAAGACCTCAGGTGGGCCGCTACAACTGCCATGACCTTGAACACCCTGGGGGCTGTGGTGAGGCCGAAAGGGAGGACCCTGAACTGAAAATGACTGGCCCATAACCGAAAGCGGAGAAACCTCCTGGATCGCCTGTTCATTAGAATGTGATACGTATGCATCCTTGAGGTCTATGGAGCACATCCAGTCGTTCTCTTACAGGAGGGGGAGAATAGACTGAATGGTGATCATCCGGAATTTTTCCTTTGCAAGACAGGTTCAATGTAGACAGGTCGAGAATTGGCCTCAAGTCCCCAGTCTTTTTTGGCACCAAAAAGAACCTGGAGTAATTGCCTAACCCGGATCTAGGGGACACGCTGGATGGCTCTTTCTTAGCAACTCTTATCTCTAAAGCTGCCGCCTCCCTCTGATTGGGTGGGACATCGGGGAGATGCCCCAACTGAGGGGGAGGATTCACGAAGGGAATAGAGTAACCTCTGGATATTATTTGGAGCACCCAGCGATCTGTCGTGATGGACTCCCAATGTGCTAGGTGTTCCAAAACACCCCCCCCCCCCGACTGCCTCCAGAGAGGAGCAGTCGGGCAACCCCTCAGGGTTGCTGCACGGGTCGGTAAAAGGTTCCCTCGACCAGAAATTCTTCGGCCCCCCTCTGCCTCTGGGTCGTCCACCTTGTCCACCCCTGCCTCTGAAGGACGAAGGGTCCGGAGCGAAACGGAGTTGTTGAGATTTCCAGAACCACATCTTCTTTTGTCCTCTCTGGTTCCTGGAAAAGGACCTTTGAGGAGCTGAGAAGTGGATTCCGACGGCAGACGTCTTCCAGTCTTTTCCGCTCTGGAGTAGTGTATCACGGACGGTCTTGCCAACAGTCAAAGGGAGAGTTCGCGAAGGACGCCTTGAAGGGTTCCACAAAATCGCAAAGGTGGAGCCAGGCATGGCGCCGCAAGGCGATGCCTGCTCCGCTGGCTCTAGCCACCTCCTCCGTGGCATGGGAGAGAAGCCACACAGAAGTGTTGGATACAGACTTTAGAGTGGCCATTCGTGTCGAGAAGGTTCTTTTGTCCTTGGCCGACAGGGACTCCGGGGGTGACCCAGCGTACTCTGATTAGGTCCCACTGAAGTTGAATCACGTGTGCCAAGTAGTCCAGCGCCCTTATGGAGAAGATGGCTGAAGTTAACCGCTTTCCAATGCGGTCCATCTTCAGAGACTCCTTGTCGGGAGGATGGACAGAGGAATTTTCCTGAGCCAGTTCCTTTTTGATGGCAGCCGCCACCACCATGGCATCTACTGGGGAAACTTTGCTCCACGCCGACTTGTCTGTAGGGGGACTAAGGATTTTATCAGGTCTTCCGGGGATGCTCTACAGTGTCCGGCTCCTTCCAAGCCCTGGTAGTTATGAGATTTACCAGAGGGTCAGCCGGAGAGGACACCCAAGAGGTAGATGGGCCTGCGTCAAACGTCTCCAGAAACACAGACTCATCCGAGGAAGGTTTTTGGGCTGACCACCCCCCTCTAATGCGCAGCATCTCCATGATGTCTCCAAAAGAGACCGCTTCGGGGGGTGACCTGGGGAAACCTACCCCTTCCTCCTAGTCAGTGCCTTCCGTGAGGGACACGGGGGAGTCCAAGTGCCTCCTTTTACACTTTCATTTGTGAGGAACCTCCTCAGGGGGCCTGTCCGAGGAGGGCTCACCAACCAGGTCCTGCTCCTCTAGGGGAACCATCTGGGATGTAGACGCAGGCGGTCCCTGGGGCCGGATGATGAAGTCAGGCCCGTCTGCGAGGGAATGGCGGGTAGATCCATAGCATGAGCCAGTGGCCTCGAATCCCGAGAGGACCCTCTCCACAACGAAGGCCGACAGTGAACTGCTCTCCCTAGGATCCGAGAGCAGCCCCCTCGGATCAAACGTGGATCGGCGCCGACGCGATCAGACCCAAAAGAGAGGTGTGCTCCGTCCGCATCGGAGCCGAAGACACTCACCCCTCCAGATCAGAGGCTCGGCTCATGGCACAGAGCACGGATCCGAAAAAGGACCTGACAAACTCAAGAGTACAGCCGAAGTAGCGATGACCATCGGCGCCGGCTCTCACACCCGATAATGGATTGGAGAAGGAGCAATGGGGGCAAAGAAAGGGGCCGAGCTCCCCCACCCCCAGAAGAGGGGGGAGGCAAGAGCACTCCCATCTGCATCTGAACCTGGAGGAAGCGACACAACTGAAAGGTTCCTAAGTTGACCTAGAAGAGGCTGCAGAGGCTGGCTGGGAAGGCCGCCTTGACAACCTAGAAGGTAACCAGGTCTCCTCCTCCGGCGAGAAACAAGAACGGAGCCGAGAGGGGGAAGATCCGGAGACCTTCAAAGGAGAAAGGAGCTGCTTAGCCGGTGTGGCAGAGGGATCTGAATCGGCCCGCCGCTTATGGCTCCTATGCCTCTCCCTGTCTCTTTCCTTTTCTCTATGTTTGTCTTGTTTTCCTGACGTCCCTCTCTCCCTGGGACACAGTGGGAGTTTGAGTCCCAGCCAGGGGAGCAGGAACGGTAGGCTGAACAGCCGTGGCTGGTGCCACTGAGGGAGAGGAAGAAGAAGTAGAATCAGAGGGCAAAAGGCCCGCAATGATTTACTTAGTCCTCCAGTCCCCTCAAATCCCGGGGGTTGAAGGCGGCACAAATCAGGCAGCCTGATAAATGAGCAACCCCCAGGCAAATAACACACTGAGTGTGGCCATCAGCTGGGGACAGCTTATGACCACACTCAGAGCATTTAGAAAATACGGCCTTAGGGCCTTCGGCCATGATAGCTCACACACACACACACACACACACACACACACACACACACACACACACACACACACACACACACACACACAGATAAGGGGAAGGGAAAAGTTAAGATTAACTGACTACAAATAAACAATTTAAACTAATAAACTAGGGGTTGACTAATACACACACAGAATTTTGAGAGAAAAACAGAGTAAAAAAAAAAGTATGAAAACCACTCACAAAACCGACAGGAGCTCGTCACTTGTGCTTCAAGAAGCAGCGGCAAACTAGATCCTGAGGACTGGAAGGAGGTAGCAGGGTATTATGGGTAAGGGGGAGGAGCCGGGAGCTCGGATCTCTAGCTTGGAAAGCTGTCTGATCAGATACCCACAGGTTGCTGATCAAATGAAGTTAACTACTTCAGATTTTGTTTTTCTGCTCCTGCAAGACCGTGGAACTAAAGCCGTGGCAAATAGAGCAGGAATCCTGCAGGTGAATGGCTCCCAAACAATAAACACAGCTAGTGTGTCCATCAAAAAAAAGCAAAGTATGAAAAAACTTAGCTTGAGCCAGCAAAAAACAATCTCGAAGCAGGAAGCGACCAACGAGATCTGGGTAACTGTTGCTAGGCATCTTGGGATAGGGTGTAGCCTTGAGCCAATGAAAGCTCTTGAGCTTTAGTATATGGCAGAGTCGGAACCAATGCTTGGTTTCGAACCCAACCATCAAGAATATAGATGAGATAGGACAACATTTCAAAAGTTCTATACTTACCATAATGATAGATCCCGGTCATCGGACTTTCATCCATTTCAATTGTGGGTTGTCTGATCTGACAATCACCCATTGTGAAGCTCTTTGGTTCTAGAGCTCTGGCTTCTCCCATACTCAATTCCCTGGTCACATCTTACTACCTCAGATAAGAGTTTGCTCCTGATAAAACAACAAACCAAAGCAAAAGCAAGTAACTTTATGGTTGTACAATAAACCATTATCCTGGTTAATTTTTAAATGGTATGACAAAAGATATAACATGGTTACAGGACACTGGCAGTGATGACTGCTTCCCGACATGGAATGCCAAAGGTGACTAGCCCTTGGAGGATCATTTGTGACAATTTGCCAGGGGGCAAGTGGGAGGGATGTTGAACTAGATGAAAAATGGACATAATCGATCTACTATTTATAAGAAAAAACAGCTGTGTAAAATCTTATAACCATATATGTCTTTCTCTTCCATGTTGCAGTATTCTTTACTGTGGGATCTGCCGCCTCAGTTGACCCGAATGTCTGCTCCTATACAAAAGCTTTCAGCCTGGTTGCTGTTCGTGGGTAGTCACACGTACTGCCATAAACCAGAGACCTTAAATGTGATGTCTGCATGCACAGACCTCAGAACTAACTGCCCAGTCTGGACAGTATACTAAGATGCCAAAAGATGTCCTTTAGACTGGTGAAATGCCACACTGTCCAAAAACGAGCCTAGTGCCACTAGGGGCTTTGTGAAGGCCCACAGACCTGTAGATATTAAACTAGGAGATCAGGAGGGAAAGAAATACTGAAACATGGAAGAGAAGGACATCTATGATTATGGTAAGATTTTACACAACTATTCTATGTCCTTCTGTTCTCATGTTGCACTACTCAGTGTGGGAGGAGTACTACACCTCAGGAAGGAGTAAGGGTGGAGGTAGAGGTAGTGGATTCCAGAAATCCTTGCAGGACTGCCCTTGAAAAACATGATCCAGTTGGTAATGTTTGGTGAAGGTATGTACAGTGGATCAGGTGGCTGCTTCAAGGATGGTAGCTGCATCTAGGCCTTTGAAGGCGGCTACTGCTCTAGTAGAAAGAGCCCCGATCCCTTGATTCAAGACTTTTCCATGGTATGAGTAGCAGAAACAAGTAGTCTGTCTGGAGACTGCCTTGTCCAGGGCTCTGGGATGGAAGGAAACAAAGTTGATTTGACTTTCTGATGGACTTAGTTTTGTACAGATAAAATCCTGATGGTTTGTGAACATCCAAGGAGTGTAGTATTCTCTCACTGTCATTCTGGGGAGAGGAGAAGGTTAAGTGAATGGACTGATTTAGTGATAGCCCACTGATGACACTGCGAATGAAGGAGGGGTTTGTGCACAGGGTCACCCTGTCTTTATGGAAGGTAGCGCAAGGAGGGCATGCCATGAGTGCCTGTAATTCAGACCTTTCTTGCTGAAGTGAGGGCTACCAGCAAAACGGTTTTCCATACGCACATCTGCAGAGATGCAGAAGTGGGTGGTTCAAATGGAGTCGGCGTTAAGTTTCTCCGGGATATAACTTTGGTCCCAGGTAGGTGGGGTAGGCATTCTGGGTGGTCTTATGTGCAAGACCCCTTTTAAGGACAATTTAACATCCAATCTGGATAGTAAAGGAGGTTCCGTGGGGTAGGCAGGCAGAGATAGCAGACAGGTGCACTTTCACTGAAGAGTATGAAAGACCTGCTTTAATCAGCTATCAAACAAACCAAGACTAAAGGGACATCCACTAGAAGGGGGGTCCTTATGTCTTTGGAGATACCTTTTGGAAAAATCTCTCCCATTTAGAAATGTAGGATCTCCTTAATATTGGGCTTCCTGGCCTCCTGCAGGATAGAAATCACAACCTCTGTGTAGTGGTGTCTAAAGGGTATGGGATGTTCATCACCCACAGAGCAAGGCTCATCACCTCTAGGTCTGTATGGATGAGAGTTCCCTTCTGCTGTGCAAGTAGGTCCACCTTCAAAAGTAACGTGTGTCAATTGCCCTTGGTGAAGAATTGTAGAAGGGGGAACCAATGCTGCCATGGCCAGTAGGAAGTCACCAGCAAGATTTTTGGCATGTCTCTCCTGATCTTCAGCTTTCTAAATGAGAGGGAAGGTGGGAAAGGCATACAGAAACCGTCCCTTCCCATGAGATGGTGAAGGCGTCCAGTCTCCAAGACAGGAGAGAGGTGTTTGGTACAGAATTCTCAGTTGTCTTTCTGGGGGAACGCAAACATATTTATATGTGATGGTCCACTGATGGGGTACACGTCTAGGAAAACTTCCCTGTGCAATATCCACTCGTGATGTAGAGAGAATGATCTGCTTAGAGCATCTGCCTGAAGGTTGTCCTGGGAAGGGATGCATACTGCCTGTAGAAATAAGTTTTGTGAGGCTAGTTCCCAAATTTGCACTGCCAGTCTGCATAGAAGGTAGGACCTGATCCCCCCTTTGTTGATGAATCAAGACAGTGTTGTCTGTGAAGATTAGCAGAAGACATGGCTGAAGGATAGGGAGAAAAGCCTTCAGGGCTAAATGAACCATCATTATTTCCCTTACGTTATGTTTCCTCAAGAGGGATGCCTGCCAGAGTACTTGTAGCTAGAGTCCCTTCATGGTAGCCCCCCAGCCCAGATCTGAGGCATCTGTGTGCATATGTTGAACTGGTGTGGGGGTTAGGAGGGGTAGTCCTGGATTCCTTCGAACCTGTTATATACACCACCTTAGTTCTGTTTGTAGACAAGGTAGGAAGGGTATTTGTAAGTCTAGAAGATGGCTGTGCTAGGACCACATTTTCTTTTAAGTACCACTGCAGCTTCCTCATGTGCATCCTGTCTAGGAGGAAGCATAGGGATGGTGGCTGCCATAAGACCCAGAAGGTGCATAAATAGTCTTGCTGACAGCTGGTCTATCTGGAGGAGGTCCTGGAAATGGTCTGTCAGGGAGATTATTTTGTCTGAGTTCATTAGGTCTCCCGAATCCTGCAATGCAGGAAGACAGTGTCTTGTTTCAGGGATAGGGATGACTTGGGGAGGTTCAATGTGAAACCTAGTCTCTGAAGCAAGTGCAGAGACCTGGATATAATTTTTGAGGGTTGTCTCTTTCTGCAATAATCAGATCATCTAGGTAGGGCTAAATCTGTATCCCCCTTGGTCCTGCAGAAGGCTATGGTGGGAGCTAGGCATTTGGTGAAAACCCTTGGTGCAGTGGACAAACCAAAGGGCAAGGCAGCAAACTGAAAATGAGAGCAAGGCCCGGCAAAGCACAAGTATTTCTTGTTTGGGAAGTGGACGTAAGCCTCCTTCAGGTCCAAAGTGGCCAAGAATGCTTGTGGTGGCAATAGTGGAAGGAGGATCTGTAGAGACAGCATTCTGAAAAAAGGAACTTTTAGAAAAAGATTTAGAACAGATAAGTCCAGGATTGGTCTCCATGGTCCATCCTTTTTCTGGAACTAGGAAAAGTCTGGAGGAAAAACCTCTTCCTTCCTGTCCTGATGGGATGAGTTCTATGGTGCCTTGTGCCCACAGATCCTGGATCATGTAGGGAATTAGGTGAAACTGATTTTTGGGTGGAAAAGGAATGCCCTGTGGGGTGGGCCTTTCCTACCAGGATAGGAAATATCCTTTTTCAACTATTGTCAGTACCCAGCGGTCTGTGGGGATTTCAATTAGAAAATATGACAGTAAACCAACTCAGTTGACTGCACTTTTGTCTAACATGGAAATTCGAAAACGGTAATGTCTAACACCAAAAGCCAACGTAGGAATGGTATTAACATGGGGCAAGATAGGCGTTTACAGCTATTGCTGAACTACAAACCTCTCCCCTATCTCGACCCATGTTAAAACCCGTTCCTAGGTTGGCTTTTGGTGTTCGACATTACCTTTTTCGAATTTCCGTTTGAGACAAAAGTGCAGTTTGAGTTCAATTCGAAAATATGATAGTAAACAGATTTCTTTCCAAAGGAGCAGACAGTGAGAGAGATGGGAAGACGGGGGAGATGGGCAAGGCAGTCATGCATTGTTGCCATTACTTCTGCCCTGGAAAGGACTGTTTTTGGGCTGGATGAGAAAAGGTAGCGATAGCAGAGGGTTGCCTCCTAGCCCCTTTCCTATGCCTGGTAAAAGGGGTGGTTGTGGAGGAGGCCCTTCAGACACGGGATGTTTTGGCAGGACAATTTCTACAGTATTTGGGTAGGTGCCAGAGCCACGGCCTCAAGCCAAATGCTAAAAAGTGCATAGTCATCCCCTTGGGGAAAAACAAGGTGCCCACAAATTACCACATAGGTGGTAATCCATTAAGTACGGAAGTAGTAATTAGAGATTTGGGAACCAACGTAGATAGTAATCTCTCCTTTGATAATCACATTGCCAAAGTGGTTAGAAAGACCTTCTACATAGCCCACCTTATCACGAAAGGGTTCGCATCTAGATAGAGAGGTCATTGTGTCCCTCTACTAGTCACTCATCAGGCCCATACTTGAATACAATGCCCCTTTTGGAATGTACCTTACCAGACACCTGCAGCAACTGGAGAGACCCCAAAAGTACCTCACCAAGAGGTTCATGGGCTACAAACAGATGTCCTATGCAGCTCGACTAAAGAAACTCCAGCTCTACTCAGTTGCTTACCGCCTACTCAGAGGCGATCTATGCCTGATGTACAAAGCCATGTCAAACCCAGAATTAATGGACATGCTCCACCTCAAAAAAGCCAAGTCCCTTAGAGCTACACACTCCAGGGACCTAAACCTCAGCACAAAAATAAATAGGATATGCTGGAGGGACAGATTCATTTCCCAGAGGCTTCCCTCACTCTGGAATAGAATCCCAATTCATGTTAGACATAGCCCCTCGCTGACACTCCAAGCGAAACCTGAACACGTGGACGGGAAATCGCAAATTCACCCCTGAGATCTCAGTGTCCCTGCTAGACAGAGGCACAGTAAACTAATTTTAAAAGGGTACCTTCTGTGACCTAATTTACAGAGGCACAGTAGGCTAATCTAATAGGGAGGCGGAAGCCAAATACACTCTGGCTAGGCTTATAAATGCCCTAGGGCAGATAGCCTAGTATCTATCTATGAACCTATAAGATACCAGCAGATGTTTAATATCTTGTAGCTCTTTGCTCTTCTCCTGCAGATTTTTCAATAGTTCTACAGACTGCTTACCAAACAGAAGATTATGATCAAGAGGAGCATCTAGGATTTTGGACTTAAAATCTTCTGGCAGTGGTTGGAGCCCAAGCCAGGAGTTTCTATACAGAACTGATGCAGTTGATCTGGCAGAGGCCCCTGCTGCATCATGACTGCATCTAATGGAGTGCTTGAACACATGGGATGCCAGGGATAGCTTAGATGCTACTTCAGTTTTATTATAGGTTGGTACCAGGCTATCGGCCCTAGGGCCTATACAAGCATAGCCATAACAATTCCCTGGCTATTTCTTCCCACAATATTTACTTGCCTTGACCCCTGTCTAGCAGGGCGACTGACGAATTTCCCATCTCCCATCCAATAGTCAAGGTTCCTTTTGAAGAAGGCCAAAGAGGTGCTCTACTTGACATGTATGGGCAGTCTATTCCAGAGTCTGGGGAGTCTCTGGGTGAGGAACCTATCCCTCCAGCACGTTTTGTTCAATGTGATGACAAGGTTTAGATCCCTGGAGTATGTGGCTCTGAGGAATTGGGATTTTCTTTAAAGTGTAGCATGTCCAACAGCTCTGGGTTTGACATGGCCTTGTATGTTGAGCAGAGATCACCTCTGAGTAGACAGTATGCGACAAGAGTATAGCTGGAGTTTTTTCTTAGAAGGTCAGCATAGGGTATCTGCTTTAGGCCTGTGATTCTTTTAGTGAGGTACTTCTGCGCCCTTTCCAGTTGTTGCAGATGTCTTGAGAGGTACATACCAAACAGTGTGTTGTATTCTATAATGGGTCTAATGAGAGATGAGTACAGTATGACAATGACCTTTTTTTCTAGATGAAAAGCCCTTAGTGATGAGGTGTGCCACATAGGATTTCCTGACTGTTGCGGCCATGTGGTTATCGAAGGTGAGACCACTGTCCACCTGTGTCTCTAAGTCTCTTATTACACTTTTGGTGTAGTGTATTGCCACCTATGTGATAATTCACGGGTACATGTTTTTTCCCCAAAGGGGATAACTATACATTTCTTGGCATTAGGCTTGAGCCCATGGCTCTGGCACCAAGCATCTGTTTCTGCAAGGCCCTTTTGCAGAATATCCACATCATTTGGGGATTCAATAATGACTCCCAGTTTGCAGTCATCTGCGAACTTCGTTAGCCAGAGTCCCTTAGCGGTGGCCGGTACTTCAGAGAAGTAGATGCCAAACAAGAGCAGTCCCAGGACTGAACCCTGAGGTACTCCACTTGTCTGGAGCCGAATTTGGAGTCTGCTACTTTTACAGTGTGGGTTCTGTCAGTAATCCAGTTGGCAACCCATCGAGTGAGAGATGAAAGCCCAGCTTAGTAAGTTTATCTAGGATTTCAGAGTGGGGGATGCTGTCGAAGGCCTTGGCGAGGTCTAGATAGGCTGTGTGGACCACCTTACCCTCGTCCACAGCTCGATCAGGTTCAAGAGACAAGATCAACCCTTCACGAACCCAAATTGGGTGGGGTCCAGTGTTTGAAGGTCGCCAATGTCTGTTTAGAAGTTCCATGAACATACGTTCAATGGATTGCAGATCAGGCTCGTCAGACTGATGGGGTGGTAGTTCCCAGGATCCAAAGTGGATCCCCCCTTGTGGAGTGGGATAACTGTAGCTGTGCGCCACTCAGTGGGAACGAAGCCTGAGGTGAGGCTATGATTAAACATGACACTTGGGTGAGGTGCCAGTTCATTTTGTAGTTCATGCAGAACACAGCCTGGGAGGTCGTCTGGTCCCATGGATGCTGTATTCTTAGCTTTAGACAGGGCGTTTTTTACTTGTGTGTCCATTACTACTGGAATTTTTCGGTATTGAGGCGGACCCTTTAGGGTGTGTGTGTGTGTGTGTGTGTGTGTGTGTGTGTGTGTGTGGGGGGGGGGGGTGAATTTGGCACTTAATCGATCTGCCAGGATATTGGCAATATCCTTGGGATCAGTATATTTAATGCCATTCTGTTGTAGCTCAGAGCAGACCTGAGCACTGCCATTTAGATTGACAGCTATAGAATGCCTTGTGGTTGGTCTTTGGAATCTTTGGCAATTTTATTCTCATAACTAGCTTTGGAGGATTTAATGAGGGATCTCAGCTTCTTACTGAGGCTAGTAAGGGAGTTTTTATGTATCCTGGGATTTTCCTCTTCTCTGCAACACTTTCTTCCTTTTGTTGTAAATTTTATGGCAGGGGACCACCAGATTGGCTTCCTTTTTTTGGAGGAGAGTGTCTTGGTTCTATTTGGGACGGCACGATTCATGCACGAGTTGATGTGCTCGTACAGTGCCTTAGTGTAGGATTCAGTCGAACTTTCAGTTCCCATCTACATGGGTGTCATGAAGTTTGTCACTTCTGACTTGAGTAGCGTGAAGATGGCTTCGGAGAAGTTTTTTTTACGGAGGTTTCCTTACTAGGGGGTGGGGGAGGGATGTGGATGTCAGGGGTGATTAGCTTATAGTCAGACCTGCCCAAAGAGGGGGTGACCATAGGTGTGGAGCATCAATGTCCCACATTGGTAATGACCAGGTCCAGGATACTGAACCTCCTGGTGGGACTATGGATTAGCTGATCCAGGGAATTGGAATTTATGAATTCCAAGAACCGTTGGGCAAAGGTGTTGGTACTCGAAAGTTTTCCCAGTTAATGGCAGGGTAGGTGAAATCACCCAGTATTAGGGTGTTTGGTTATAACTTAATATTTTCCAGTATGTTTAGAAAAGTGTAGTGAGACTCTTGGGGCATTGTGGGGGAGCAGTCTAAATGGTCTATCTGGGGCCACAGCTAGAACAGCAGGGTCTGCCAAGGGGGGTTTTACTAGGAATTTGTGGTCATCAGGCACCTTATAGAAACGGTCTGATCTCTTTGGGGAAGGTGACTGAGAGGGTCCTTAGCGCAAGAAGGAAATGTATCAAAGTATGCAGGGATCACTGGAGGAATGTCTGATTGGGAGGGTGATTCAACCCGCAACTACTCAAAGTATCATTTTTGAGTTTCTGTCATTTTGGAAGTACCACATGTGAAGTATTCTTTCATCTTGGTGATAGTTTCACCAAATGTTATGTCCTCTGGAGGGGAATCTCCTTCAACAGAATCCTCATCTGGAAAATAATATTTGGGGGGGGGGGGGCTATTTGGGTTAAGTGGGTGATGAGACTCCTCAGAGTAAGAGAAGAATACCTCTTCTTCCTGGGGAATACAGGAAAGGAGAGAGGAAGCAGAAAGTACAGTTGTGTACACTTACCATAAATGCAGATGTTAGAGTGTATTCACTGTTGCAGTCATCACCTTTGCCGGGGGGGTGATTCCTGCCAGGGTTCTAAGGGTCAAGGGTAGCCCTCGGCCAGCCTGAATACCAGAGACTTAGTATTTCTGCGTCGGTTGCTGTTGCTTGTGGACTGACGTAAGGTTGTCAGTAGTATAAAGTAAAGCAGCCAACGCCGTTACATCAGTTTTTCTCGCCCTAACCTGTCAGTCCTCCTCAAAGTAGGAGACCAGGTTCTGCTGGAAGATCCACACTAGCAGAAAATTAATACTAATATGTCCCTTGTAAGGAAACAACAAGGAAGAATGGTAATAAAAGGAGAAAGAGAAAAAAGGGGGCTGGAGGGAGGGAAACCAGGACTGCAACAGCGAATACACTTGAACATCTACATCTATGGTAATTGTACAAAACTGTACTATGTTCTTCATGTTTCACTGTTGCAGTCATCACATTTGGGTAGAGTTCCAAAACTAAGGAAATGGGTGGAGGCAGTCAAGAAAGCTAGGGGCTGGCTAGGATGCTCTGCAAGACTGCAGAGGCAAACCCCCTGGATTTGGAGGAGAGAAAGAGGTGGTAATGCTTGGTAAAAGTGTGAACAGATATCCAGGTGGCAGCCTCCAGGATGTCCTGGTGGGGACTCCTCTGAGGAAAGCTGCAGAGGTGGAGGCTGCTCTGGTGGAGTGTATCCTGATCCCCTTGGGGGAAGACTTTCCATGCTGTTTGTAGCAGAAATGGATGCAGTGTGCTATCCATTTGGAAATGGTTTGCTTGGAGATGGCTTTGCCTTCTGCCCCTGTAGCAAAGCTAACCAGCAATTGATCAGACTTTCTGAAGGATTTAGTCCTGTCCAGATATAATCAGAGCTGTCTGTGCACATCTAGAGTGAATAATCCTCCCCCCCCCCTGTTCTGGGAATTAGGAAAGAAGGTGGGCAAATGAATGGATTGGTTGAGAGCCACACTGGACACCACACCTTGGGCAAGAAGGATGGGTTAAATTCTGAAGGATACCATGTCTGCATGGAAGATTATGAATGGTACCACAGCCATGAGTGCTTGCAGCTCAGAGACTCTTCTGGCTGAAGTGATGGCCAGAAGACATTCTGTCTTTCAAGAGAGAAATTTTAGCTCTGCAGAAGAAGCTGGTTTGAAAGGAGGCAGGCTAACCTTTTCCAAGACAAAGTTAAGGTCCCAAGCTAGTGCCCTTCTGGGGGGCCTCAAGTTGCTAGCCTCTCTGAGGAACTGTGTGATCAAGGGGTGTGAAAAAAGGGGCTGCTCAGTGGGAAAATGAGCAGAAACAGCAGAGGCATGATTTTTTTTTTTTTTTTTTTACACAGGGGAGAGAGAGAGAGAGAGAGAGAGAGAGAGACCACTGTGTAGTAGGTCAGCTAAGTAATCCAGAATGAGAGGGATGGAAGGCTGTGACATATTGGCCCCCTTAGCCTGGATCCAGGTGCAGAACCTTTTCCATGTATCTGCATAAGACTGCCTGGTGCTAGAACATCTGGCACCACTGTTAACATCTAGAACCGGTTTACTGAGAATGGTAGATTGGTTCGGGGTTAGGGAATAAGCCAAGTGCCAAACTGAGCGTCTGCAATTGGGGATGCTTGAATTCCCCTTCCTCAGATTCCAAACCTCCTAACCCAGAGGGAAGACGCCATGGAGGCAGCGGGGACAGGCTGCGCAGCAAGGGGTACCAGTGTTGTCAGGGCCAGTCTGGAGCTGTAAGAATGGTCCTTGGTTTTTCCTCCCTTATTTTGAGCAGTACCATGGGAATGAGAGGTAGGGGAGGAAAGGCATACACAGAGACTGACCAAGGGGAAGGACAGGGCATCCACTTTCCAAGCCATGCAGTGATGCTCCCTGGTGCAGAATTTGCTGATCTGATGGTTGGTGTTGGGAGGCAAAGAAGTCAACCTTCGGGGTTCCCCATTTCTGAGTTATTAGGGTGAATGTACTTCTGAGCTGCCACTCATGTGGGTCCAAAATGTTTCTGCTTAATTGGTCTGCCAGGGGGTTGAGAGAGCCTGGTAGGAATTGTGCTAACAGGTGTAGTAGTATGGAAGAGGCTGTGAGCCAAAGTGTCATGGCCAGCCTGCATCTAGGGTATGAGCGAGTCCCTCCCTGCTTGTTGATGTACCACATTACAGTGGTGTCTGCTTTCATCAGGAGAGCCCCAGGAGAGAGAAGGGGTTTGAAAATTATCAAGGTGTGCTGCACAGCCATCCTCTCTTTTTGATGTACAGGGGGGACTTGCTGTGGGCTCCATTGGCCTTGTAGGCACCTGCTGTCCAGGTGTGCACTCCAAGCGTAATCTGATGCATCTGTAGTGAGGGTCTGGGTGGCGGGGTGGGGGGTGGGGAGAAAGGCAGTCCCTTGTTGTGGGAACATGCTGTTGCTCAAAGAAATTCCTTTCGGATGCAAGGAATTCTAGGTAGAAGAGTTTCTAGGTCTCGAGTGCATTGACACCAAAAGGCTCTTTAGGTACCATTGAAGTTTCCTCATGCGCAGTCTGGCATAAGGAAGCTGTAGTATGCAAGAAGCCATGAACCCCCAGGGCTAGCAGGATCTTCCTTGCAGATAGCTAGGGCCTGGTGGCAAGTTGAAAGAGGTAGGCTGTCAGGAAATGTTTCTCTGGTTAAGGTATGCCATCTGGGATGTTGTGTCCAGACTTGCTCCCAGGAAGATTATCCTTTGGGTGGGCACCAGTTCGGATTTCCTTTCGTTAACTGTGTACCCTACAGAGGTTAGCAGGGTCTTTACAAAGGTCAGGTGCTTGAGCTGCTTTTTCTGGCTGTCTGCCTGAATAAGGCAGTCGTCTAAGTACAGGTAAATTTGAATATTTGTCTGCAAAAAGCAATGGCCGGAGCCAGATATTTTGTTAAAACTTTGGAAGCTGTAGATAAGCCAAAGTGAAAAGCGCAGAGAACTGAAAATGTTGAGATCCTGCCCCAAAGCAGAGATATTTCCTGCAGGATTCCCTGATAGGGATGTGGAGGTAGGCCTCTTAGATCTAGGGTGGCTAGCCAAGCATCCTTGGAGAGCCTGGGTAGCAGCTGCTGGAGGGCGAGCATTTTGAAATCACCAGGAAGGTGTTTAGAATGGATAGCTAGAGGATGGGGCGCCAGGTGCCCTCTTTTCTGGGCACCAAAAAAAGTCTGGAGTAGAAGCCTTAGCCTATCTGTTCTGCAGGAACGTGCTCTACTGCCCTCAGAGAGATCAGGGAATGGATTTGCTTGAGCCTCTGCACACCGACTTGGTGGTAGATCTGGGAAACCTTTTGGGGTTGGAAGGAAAATTTGTATCCCTGAGAGAGAGACCATGTTCAGAACCCATTGGTCCTTGGTAATGGTGGCCCAGGTTCATACTAGGCTATTTGCTTTAGGGCATTTATAAGCATAGCCAGAGTATGTTCGGCTTTCGCCACCCATTTTAAATGAAATTTTGCTATGCCCCTTTTTGAGATTAGTATACTGTGCCTCTGTCTAACAGTGACACAGAAGTGATACCCGGGGTAAACCTACGATCTCCCATCCACTCATCAAGATTCCTCTTGAAGAGAGGAAATGAGGGACTCTGCCTAACCTGGACTGGGATTTTATTCCAGAGTGAAGGGACCCTCTGGGTTATGAATCTGTCCCTCCAGCATGTCCTATTTATTTCAGTGCTGAGGTTCAAGTCTCTTGAGCGTGTAGCTCGATGGGATTTGGATTTTTTGAGGTGCAGCATGTCCCTTAACTCCGGGTTGGACATGGCTTTAAAAGTCAGGCACAGGTCGCCTCTGAGCAGGCGGTATGCCACCGAGTAGAGCTGGAGTTTCTTTAACCGGGCAGCATATGGCATCTGTTTGAGCCCTTTGATTCTCTTGGTGAGGTACTTATGGTGTCTTTCCAATTGCTGCAGGTGTTTGGTAAGGTACATCCCAAAAGGGGCACTGTACTCGATTATGGGCCTGATGAGGGATGAGTAAAGAGGCACGATGACCTCCCCTGATCTAGATGTGAATCCCTTTATGATTAGGTGGGCTATATAAAAAGTTTTTCCAACCACTTTGGCCACGTGGTTGTCAAATGAGAGATTGCTATCAACTTGGGTCCCCAGGTCCCTAATTACTTCTGTACTTAATGGATTACCACCTATGTGGTAATTTGTGGGCACTGTTTTTGCCAAAGGGGATGACTATACACTTTTTGGCGTTTAGCTTGAGGCCATGGCTCTGGCACCAGTTGTCTGTTTCCATGAGGCCCTTTTGGAGGATGCTTGTGTCGGCTGGAGAGTCGATTATGGCGCCCAGTTTGCAGTCATCTGCAAACTTGGTCAGCCACAGTCCTTCTGTGTTGGCCTGTACCTCCAAGAAATATATACCGAACAAGAGAGGTCCCAGGACTGAGCCTTGTGGGATGCCACTTGTAATTGGTTTGGAGTCTGACATGGCTCCAGAAATTCTAACCATGTGGGTTCTGTCCTTGAGCCAGTTTGCAACCCATCTAGTGACATAGGGGTTTATATTTAAGCTGGTGAGCTTATCTATAATGCCAGAGTGGGGTATTGTATCGAAGGTATTTGCGAGGTCCAGGTAGGCTGTGTGGACCACCTTCCCTTCGTCAATGGCCTTGGTAACTGTTTCAAAGAAGTCGACCAGGTCTAAGAGGCAGGATCTGCCCTTAAAGCCGAACTGGGTAGGATTCAGTGTCTGTAGGTCCCCAATATCTTTATGTGGTCCATGATGATCCTTTCCATAGCTTTGCAGACCAAGCTAGTCAGGCTTATGGGGCGATAGTTTCCAGGGTCCGTTGAGGCACCACCTTTGTGGAGAGGGACCACTGCTGCTGTACGCCACTCTTTGGTTACATATCCTGTAGTAAGGCTGAGATTGAACAGTAGTTTTATGTTTGGGTTTAGCTCTTCTTGGAGTTCATGTAGGACACAGCCCGGGACACCATCTGGTCCCATTGATGCTGTGTTTTTTGCTTTGGAGAGGGCGGCTCTTACCTGAGCATCTGAGATATCAGGGGGGCAGCACTCTGCTGGGATAGATATTTGCCCTTTTGGTAGGGGGGGGGGGTTTGCGCTGAACCTGTCAGCTAGGATGTTGGCAATGTCTGTGGGTTCGGTGTATTTTTTGTCATTCTGGACTAATTCTGAGCATATCTGGGAATTCCCACCCAGGTTCCTAACATAACTAAAGAAAGCCTTGTGATTACCCTTAGCATCCTGTGCAATTTTTCTCTCGAAGCTGGCCTTAGACGATTTTATGAGTGCCCTTAGTTTTTTGATAATACTGATCAGAGATGCCTTCCCTTTTTGGGATTTTGCTCTATCATGTAGTAGCTGCTTGAGAGAAAGGAGGAGTTTTCCTCCAAGGGGTAAGTGAAGGTGGGCAGAAGGGAGGTCGGGAGGAGGTGAGTCACTGAGTTCTTACCATAAGGGGGTGGCTTTGAACTCCCTGGTTTTGAAACGCAGGTAGTCCACTGCTTAGATCTCTGCATTCCCTGGGGCTGCTGTCTGGTGGGTCTGATTCCACGGGGCATAGGCTGAGCCTGTTTACTCGGAGCAGGAAAGTACCATTGCTTGGAGAGACAATGCCTGCTGAACCTTGGGGACTGGACCTGTAAGAAATCTTTAGCTGTTTGCATAGATTTTGCTTTTTCTTCCATCTTTTTAAGCCCTCTTCTGCCTTAGTGCCAAATAAGTATGGTCTGGCAGGGATTGTTCCTCAAGCCAGGCATGTCTTCTAATGACAACTCCAGTGACTGTTGCCCTGCAAGAAGCTTCTAGGGTGTCAAAACCACAGTGCAAAGTGTGTTTAATTACTCGACTTGCAGAACGCATTAAGTCTTGTAAATCTTTAGATTCTACCCAAGCAGGAAAGAAGACATTTTTTGTTTAAGGAGTTCCAAAGTATGTTGCTGATATTTCAGCATATGGAAATGACAATTTAGTGCCCTGACAGCAAGAATAGCTAAGGTGTATACTTTTTTTTACCCCATCTGTCCAATGCTCAGGAATCCCTGTCTGAAGGGGTGGGATTCTTAGAGGTTGCTTGAATCCCTTTTGGCCCTTGAGAAATTACCTCAGGGTCAGCTGTTGGATTTTTAAGAAGATATTTGTAAGAGTCAGGGACTCTTATACCGGTCTGGTTTTCTGGGAGCAAGAGGTAGGGCGTCAACTCAAGCTGGATTCAAAGAAATAATCATCTACAACATCTAGAACTGGGGTGGGGGTGGGGGGTGGCCAAGGGTCTGTTATGGAAGATCTAGGAATTAACAGAGTCTTTCTTTAGACAGAGTAATCCTGACTCACCCACTGGAAATGCTCCCTTAAAGTATGCAGGGTTTCCCAAAAGGAAAAATCCTCTAGGGGACAGGCTGAAAGAATGGAGTCTTCTGCATTCAGAATCCTCTGAAGTGGAGAGGTGTTGTATGTCTTCATAGTCAGATGCATCAGATTCATCTGATGCTTGTTCAGACAAAACTACAGAGGATAGATCTCTTTTTGGAGGGGGTAGCTTGGCTTCCCCTGATCAGCATAAGGTCTTCCGCCATTTTAAGCATTTGAGACTGAGGCAAGGTAGGAGGTGCCTAAGAGTGGGTTGTTGGTTTCTTGTGTGTGCTTTGAAACCTGGGCCTAAGAAACTCTGTAGTTTTGGGAGATACTGTAGGCCTTGATTCTGCAGCCTTAGCAAAGGCAGGAGAGATCAATTCCAGAGATCCAGAAGGGCATCCGGTGGAACCTGGTTCCCCCTCGACTTTGTAAATAAGACGTCGGAGACATCTCAGAGGATGTGCTGGCCGGTGCTTCGAAAATGGCTTCCTCGAGGGGGCCTAGAAGTAGGTAGTTCTAACATATGTCCCTCAATCCTTATATCGGCGGTTGGCAGGGCGCCCGGCAATGGAGAGGCAGTGGTAATAGGCTGCGAATCTTTGGCCTTTTTCTTTGGTGGTACCCTCAGGTTGGCCGATTCCAGATCCATCCTAAAGGCTAGCTTCTTAAGCCTAAGTACAGGTTAAGGGCAGCCAAACTGATTCTAAGAATTTTAGGGATGAGAGACTGGCAGATGGAGCAGGATGCATGTTCCTGGACTTGACAAAAGACACAACGGTCATGGGTGTCGTTCTGCTGAATTTGAAGCACGCATCAGCATTTACCTTTCTTAGTGGACATCAGCTAACGTAAAACCAGCAAAGCAAGCTCAAGCACTTAAGAAATCTCCAACGTGGTACTTACCTTTAGACATCTTGATGTAGAGGAGCAATGCGATCGATCGATCTGCTGTTCGACTGCGGCAAAAAAGTTCTGGGGTCTGTGCGTACAGAGATCACTCTTTTGGTCCCTGGTTAATGGCCCTACGTGTGACATCACCAACAGCAAGCAGGTTGAAAGCTGATGTACAGGGGTCAAAGTTTGGGTCACCCGAGTCAGGAGGATCCCACAGTAAAGAATACTGCAACATGAGAATAGAACATAATAACTTTTGTACCCAATGCTGTCTACGTTTGTCTGATTCAACTGTGGGACAGACTCCCAAACATACAGTCCCAGGTGGTATTACATTCCTGAGAATGGTGGAGCCAGATGAGCAATACCTTGACAGTTCATCCAGTTTATAACGTGACAAATATGTGAACTGTTGACAAAAGTAGCAGGCGCAAAGATATCAAACAGGAAGTTTACTGACAAAGGATGCAGAAGTGGCCACTACCCTTGTGGAATGATCCTTAAGAGTTAGACTCAAAGGGAAAATCCTTTACTGTACAGGAATGTAATACAATTAGATAATCCTTAGTCACTGCCTCGCCCAGTTTTTGTTTGGAGAATGCCACAAACAGTTGATGAGACTTTCTGAAAGGCTTACTTCTATGAAGATGGAACCTGAGCTGGTAATGGATTTCCAGCATATGAATCATGTACTCACTTTTATAAGAAAACTGTAGGAAAAAAAGTCTGGTAAGACTAATACCCTGATTTAGATTAGCTTCAGATGTCACCTCAGGAAGGACGCAAGTTCTTGGTGAAAAGTACAGTTTTGTACCTACCATAAATGTAGATGTTCGAAGATCCACATTGCTGCAGTCCTTACACTTGGGTAGTCCGCTGTCCTCGGTCGGCCCGAATATCAAAGTATAAGGCTGACGTCGGTCAAGGCACATTTGACTGACATCAGGACGTCAGGGTACAAATGCGCATGACCGACGTCATATCCTCAGTCTTTTCTTGCCCCAGACGTCAGAAGACCCTAAAAAGACAGGTCAAAACCAAAAGACAGCAAACAACCAACCAACCACCCTTGCACTAATAAAATGTACAATATATACAATATACACCAAAATGACAACCCAACCCACACAACCGCCTCTAACTACAGAGGGGAAGGAGGGAGGGTAAATTGGACTGCAGCAATGTGGATCTTCGAACATCTACATTTATGGTAGGTACAAAACTGTACTATGTTCTTCATCTCACATTGCTGCAGTCCTTACACTTGGGTAGAATCCCAAAGCAGAGGTAAGGGAGGATGGCAAAACTATGAAGAAGCAGGAGCTGCCAAAATGCCCTGCAAAATAGCAGTGGCAAAACCAGCCCTAGATTTAGAGTAAAGTGGAAGGTGATAATGCCTAGAGAAAGTATGCACTGAACTCCAAGTAGCTGCCTCCAAAATATCTTTAGTTGCCACCCCCCTTAAAAAGGCTGTCGAAGTGGCAGTAGCCCTAGTGGAATGAGGCCTAATCCCAGTTGTAATCTCCTTGCCATGATGGGAATAACAGAAAGCAATGCAAAACCCAATCCACTTAGAAATAGTTTGTTTTGACACAGGCTTTCCCTGAGAACTCAAAGCAAAAGAAACAAATAACTGCTGAGACTGCCTGAACCCTTTAGTTCTGTCCAAATAATATCGCAACTGCCTGTGTACATCTAAAGTGTGTAAAATCTTTTCCCCTTTATTTTGGGGATTTGCATAAAAAGTAGGCAAATGAATAGTTTGGTTTAAAGCCACACTAGAAACCACTTTAGGCATAAAGGAAGGATTAGTACGTAAAGATACCCTATCCTTATGGAAAATTAAGAAAGGCTCAACCGCCATAAGAGCCTGCAATTCAGAAACCCTTCTTGCAGAGGTAATGGCTAACAAAAAAGCAGTCTTCCATGATAAATATTTCAACTCGGTAGTAGCTGCAGGCTCAAAAGGTTGTAGAGTGAGTTTCTCCAACACAAAATTGAGGTCCCAAGCAGGAGTAGGAGCTCTACGTGGGGGTCTCATATTCTTTGCCCCTCTAAGAAATTGCTTGAACAAAGGATGAGAAAACAATGGTGGGTCACAATCATAGTGAGCCGAAATTGCTGCAGCATGAACCTTAATAGAAGAGAAGGACAAACCTTTGTCCAGTAACTCAGTAAGATATTGAAGAGCCACACTTAAATTAGGCTCAGAAACATCAAAATCCTTTGCTGCACTCCAAAATAAAAATCTCTTCCATTTATCTGCGTACACTTTCCTTGTACTAGGCCTTCTAGCTTCCAAAATAACATTCAAAACTTGCTGTGGAAGTTGAGACCCACTATGGTTCAAAACAGAATATGCCAGGCTGTTAGGTGAAGAGAGTGAAGCTTGACATTGAGCAAATGACTGTCCTCCTGAAACAACAGGTGTGGAATCGAAGGCAAAGGCCATGGAGGCTCCCGTACCAGACTTCGCAGTAATGGGTACCAATGCTGTCGAGGCCAATCTGGAGCTATCAAAATCATCCTTGGCTTGTCCTGTCTGGCCTTTAGTAGTACCTTTGGGAGGAGAGGCAGAGGTGGAAAGGCATACACATGAAGATTGCTCCAATTGAAAGAAAGAGCGTCCACTTTCCAAGCTGTGGGATGAAACCTTTTTGTGCAAAACTTTGGCAGCTGGTGGTTTAGTGGAGAAGCGAACAGATCTATGTCTGGAGTTCCCCATGACACTGTCAATTTCTGAAATACATGAGGATCCAATTTCCACTCGTGGGGATCCATAATTAGCCTGCTCAACACATCTGCTAAGGAGTTCTGTGCTCCCGGCAGAAACCTTGCCTGAAGATTCAGCTGTAAACTGAGAGCAGTCTCCCACAAAATCATTGCTTGCCTGCATAGAGGATAAGAATGTGTTCCCCTTGCTTGTTGATGTACCACATGACAGTTGTGTTGTCTGTTAGAATCAACACCTGCCCTGGAAGAAGTAAATCCTTGAAAGCTATTAATGCAAACTGGACTGCTAACATCTCCTTCAAGTTGATATGTAGATGTTGTAGTCTGGCAGGCCACTTGTCTTGTATCCACTTTCCATTCAGATGAGCTCCCCAAGCTTTGTCTGAGGCATCTGTCGTTAGAATCTGACTCGCCTCTGGCCGGGTCACAGAGAGTCCCTTGTTTAGGTGACATTCCTGAGCCCACCACAACAATTCCTTTTGAATGCAAGGTATTATTTGAATGACAGTGTCCAGATCCTGGCAGTGCTGTGTCCATACATTTTGAGATACCATTGTAGCTTCCTCATATGCAGTTTGGCATTGGGAAGCACCAGAATACAAGATGCCATGAACCCCAAGGCTTGAAGGACTGTCCTTGCAGTCAGCCTGGACTGATGAGACAATTGATGAAAGTAAAGGGAGAGATTCTTTTGTTTGTCCGGGGTCAAAAAGGCCATCTGGGATGCTGTATTCAGTCTTACACCCAGAAAACACATGTCCTGAGAGGGTACTAGACTGGACTTTATTTCGTTCACAGAATACCCCAGGCATCTTAGCACTGCTATCACATATTCCAAATGATGAAGAAGCTCGCCCCTTCCTTGAGCCAGAATCAGGCAATCGTCCAAATAAGGATAGATCTGTATTCCTTTTAGCCTGAGGAAAGCTATCACTGGAGCCAGAACTTTCGTGAATACTCTCGGCGCAGTAGATAAGCCAAAGGGCAATGCAGAGAACTGATAGTGAGAAGTCCCAGCCAGCAGATACTTCCTGCAACTCAGTCTGATAGGAACATGAAGGTAAGCCTCCTTGAGATCCAAAGTTACCATCCAATGATCTCTGCCCAGCAGAGGTAAAAGCTGTTGTAACGTCAACATTTTGAACTTGGAAATGTCCAGATAAGTGTTGAGGATAGATAAATCCAAAATTGGTCTCCACGTGTTCCCTTTCTTTGGTACTAGGAACAGGCGAGAATAAAATCCTAGGCCCACTTCTGGCATAGGGACCGGCTGTATGGCCCCTATTTGAAGTAACAGAGAAATTTGTCTGTGAGCCTCTATTCTTTGCTGAGGAGGAACGTCTGGCATGCCTTTGAAAGGAGGCAAGGTATGGAAATAAAACCTGTAACCGTGGTGTATGATATCCAATACCCATCTGTCTTGGGTAATTAAACTCCAATTTTCCTTGAAAAGTGCCAACCTTCCTCCCAAAGGTGCTGCCAGACGAGAAGGCTCTGGCAGCTGAAAAGGAAGGTCATTGAGTCTGTTTACGAAAGGACTGACCCCTGCCCTCACCCGAAGACTGTGCAGGTGAACTCCCTGCTCTAGGTCTGAAAGAGCCCTGAGCTCTGCCCCTACCACGTCTAGATCTACCCCTAGACTGGGAATCATAAGAAGGATACGTCCACCCCTTGGTAGGCCAATTTCTACTAAACTTCGGAGGCTGAACCTGCAAAAAATCTTTAACAGTCTGCATAGACTTAGCCTTGTCTTCCATTTTCTTTAAGACTGCCTCAACAGGAGAACCAAACAACACATCAGATTGTAAAGGAGCATCTAAAATCCTTGTCTTAACATGGTCAGATAAATTCTGATCCCTCAGCCAGGCGTGCCTGCGAAGAACTGACCCAGTGGCAGCCACCCTAGACGAGGCCTGTACAGCATCAAAACCACATTGCAAAGAATGCTTACCCACCTGTTCAGAAACATGTACTAAATCTTGTAACTCTTTACAGTCAATACCTTCCGCCAGAGCATCTACCTTAGACTTCAATTGAGAAAGGATAGTTTTGGTATTTCAACATGTGAAACTGGCAATTCAAAGCCCTCATAGCTAGGGTAGAAGAAGTATAAACTTTCTTTCCCCATCTATCCAAAGCCCTGGCCTCT
This sequence comes from Protopterus annectens, assembly GCF_019279795.1. Lineage (NCBI taxonomy): Eukaryota > Metazoa > Chordata > Ceratodontiformes > Protopteridae > Protopterus > Protopterus annectens. Next base: position 444,271,090 of record NC_056741.1, on the reverse strand, counting down.
TTATCTGGAGGAACCGGATTTTTGACAACAGAAGCCTTAACACCCTTAGGCCCCTGACTAACAGTTTCTGGGTCTGCCCTAGGACTCTTAAAAAGGTACTTATGAGCTTCAGGCACCCTGTAATACCTGTCCGGTTTAACAGGAGCAGGAGGCAAAGAATCAGGATTAAGAGAAGCCTCTGCAAACACATCTTCCACAACATCCAGAACAGGAGGTATAGCCAAAGGCCTATGCTGGGGTAAAAACAAAAATTCCCTAAGCCTTTTCCTGGAATCAGAGAAGTCCTGACCTTCCCACTTAAAATGCTCCCTCATGGAATGAAGAGTCTCTGAAAAGAAAAATCCTCAGGAGGAGAAGCAGGAGGAGTAGAATCATCCACATCAGAATCAGAATAAGGAGAATACTCCTGCAAGTCTTCAGCCGAAGACTCTGAAACATCCGAAGCCTGCTCAACACTCCCTAGCTCAGGTTCCACCCTAGGTCTCTTATCAGGAGGGGCAAGAACCTCTAATCAAAGTAATCAAATCTTCTGCCATTTTAAGCATATGCTTCTTGGGCACAGATCCTGAAGAACTAGGGGTGACACCAACTGAAGCTAAACCTGGCCTGCCCCTGGGAGAAGCCTTGGAAACAGAAGGAGAGGGCCTAACCACCCTAGGAAGGGAGGGGGAGTATAGTAACCTGAGAAGCCCCTTCAGCCTGGCCTGCCTCCTGAGAGGCCACATCCTGCAATAACAAAGTCTCCCCCTGGGACTCCAGAGAAACCTCCGGCGGAACCCCCGGCTCCACCGACACCTCTAAAGAACCGGCGTCCGTGCAGGGCGGCTCTTCTAGCCTAGGCTTAGCTGCTTTGTCCTTGCGCTTCTTCGAAGAAGCGGGCGTCGGAGCATCCGACGGCATTTTATAATTGCACCGCTTCCCGAAGACTAACCTGGCACAATCTAACCTTCTCTTAATAGTGCGCTTATTGAATCTAGCACAAGAGCGACACCCAACAACGTCGTGCTCAGGCCCTAAACAAGGAATACACAAAGTATGATAATCTCTATGCGGTATCTGTTTCCCACAAGAAATACAGTTATTCACTTTTTCTGACATCCGGTAAACCACGGAGGCAAGAAAAAAACAAAATATTCCCCAAAGGGGTACTTAGCCAACTTTGACTCTGTCTGAAACTCCGAATTTGAAAAATTTCAGAACGCCGAACGGCACTTGCAACGCTGCTTCTGCATCGGACCATGCGGCAAAAAAGACTGAGGATATGACGTCGGTCATGCGAATTTGTACCCTGACGTCCTGATGTCAGTCAAATGCGCCTTGACCGACGTCAGCCTTATACTTTGATATTCGGGCCGACCGAGGACAGCGGACTACCCAAGTGTAAGGACTGCAGCAATGTGAGATGAAGAACATCCCTATATTTATGAAAATACAGAGGTTTGCAGGATATTGCTTGTATCTCCGATGTGCACTTAGCTAAACTGACAGCCACCAGAAAAATTGTTTTCCAAGACAGAAATTTTAAATCCACGATGCTGGTTCAAATGGAGGCTGAATCAATGCCTGAACATGACAGCAATGTCCCAAGGAGAAGCTAAATCTCTGACTGGGTTGAAGTACAAACTTTCCCTTTAAGAAAGTTTTAGAAAATCTTCAGAGGCTACAGAAAAATTGTTCTAGCCTATATGAAAACTAGAGATGGCTGCCAACTGAACTCTGACAGCTGAGTAACTAGACCCACTGTGAAAATGTTCTGATAAAAACTGTAGAACTGAGGGAACAGGGTCTGAAAAGGGGTCTAGATGATGCCTAATTATAAAACCTTTTTAATTTGCTACTGTACATTTCGGTAGTGGCATTTTTTGAGCTGTTGGTAACATTTCAACAGATGAGGAAACCATCTCTTGGAGGAACCAAGTGGATAATTTCAAGGCTTTCTGGTCCAAGAGAGCTAGTCTGAAAAAGTGAGTCAACAAATAGAGACACTGATCCAATTTCCATGGAGTATTCACTAAGAGGTTTCAGGAATGAAATTCATGTTTGCAGAGACCAGAAAGGAACAAGGACGATCTCCTTAGACATGGACATTGTTCCTGGTGCACAAACCTGTTTATTACACACAATGGGGGGAATAAAGGAGACCTGGGGCCAACTATGGACCACAGTATCCCTTGGTGACTGTCCCTGCAGAGGGATCAAGGCAAAATAAGTGCTGCACTTGTGTTTTACATTGCACAAAAGTTGGTCCAACAAGGACTGAAGATAAAAATCTGTAAAGCATTAGGATAGATCTGCTCAGATTGTCTACCATTACACTGGATGGCCCTGGGATATGCGTTGCTATTAGAAAGTGGTGTGGACACTGGCCACTGCCAGACTCTCATGGTTTCACCATTGACTCCCTAACTACAAAATGAACTTTAAATGACTACTACCTAAACACTCGCATTTGCCCATGCTCGTAAGCATAAACATACCAACTTTTCTAATCCCCCAGACCCCCTTCCCTCTTATCCTCATGTCTTCTTATATCAATCTTATACTATTCAATAGCATCTACAGTATAGTCCTTTATCCATCTTGTATCATTTAGGCTTACCTTGGCCACTAACAATACTTCCCCACCCTCCAATACATCTTTATTCCTCTTACACTAAGCTTTCTTCTCACGCGGTCCTGATCTTTAACTTCCTCACTTAAACCTAACTACTATTTCTCACCCAATATCTAGCTGTAATACGGCTCAACCTCCATCTCTCCCACACTAACCTTTCCTCAATATATCTTAAAGCAACTTTCTACACTAATCTCCCACTTTAGTTTCTTCACCACTCTTCTACTCCCAAATTTCCTTTACTACTAAATCCTCAAATTTCTCATCACTCTTTAATCCCTATTACTTAAAGTCAAAATGTTCTATTTCCATAAATTGACTGCGTAGTAACCAAACCACTACTCAACTGTTTTGTCAACTAATTACCTTTTCCATTTTTATCATAAATGTTATAAGTAACTCATTTTTGATTGTAAAATTGTTAGCACTGTACTTTTAATCCAGGTTTAAAAATGTATGCTAGGTCTTGATACTACTGTCTAAACTTTTGTCCAAACTTTGTACTGTGGAGCTTTTCTCTCCGGGTCTCCTCTGAAAATGGGTTTCTGACCCAGTCGGACTTTCCCAGTCACCAAATGTCAATAAACAAATAAAATGAAAACAGAGAAACCTATTACTACCTCTTTATTTTACATGTTTATGTACCAAACTACTGACATTGGTCAGTACCTGAATTACACTTCGGAGAAAACTGTCCTGAAAGGCCTGCAACACACAGACCACATCACCAGAACACGGATGTAAAGATGGACCCACATGTGACCATGTGTACCCTGGGGAGACTTCTTTTCGAACTGCTCCCACCCCCGGAAGGGAGACATCACTACTGCTACTGGGGAGTTTAGAATGGCCGGTCTAGCACCACAGGAGATCTACCAATATGTGTTGCCTGCAAATCTCAGCAAGTCTCATTTTCCAGACTTTTTTGAACCATTGTACTGCTGAAGTCCACCGAAGAACCCTTGCACAGTATCTGGTGAATGGTACCATGAGGGCTGGGGATGCAATGCAACCAAATAGCAAACATAAACTTCGCTGGTGGACAGGGGCAGAGAAGAACTTTAGCTACAGTAAGACAAGAGAAAAAATCCTGGGCATTAGAAGATGGGCAATCTGTAAGACTGTGTTCAGGTGGCATCCGATAAATTCCTGAGATGGCGTAAGCTGGCCTTTGGAAATGTTGACTGATGCCTTGATCCTGTATCGGTTGGAGCAATAAGAGATTATCTGTTGCACCAGCCAATCACCAAGAACTGAGAGAATCTAGAACCCTAGTAAGCACAGATGCTCCGCTGCCACAGCTGTAACTTAGTGGTGAACTGTGTGTGTGTGTGTGTGTGGGGGGGGGGGGGGGTGAGCCTAAAGGGCAGGGCTCTGAACAAGTAACTGGCTCCCAGACAGAAGTGGAGAAATCTTCCCAAAAACTTTTATCTTCACATGACAGAATGTACTTGGTATGCTTCCTTGAGAGCTATCACCACCTTTTCTCAGCAGCTGCAAAATGGATTGGAGTGTGACAAAGAATTTTGTAAGCTTGGCAAAGATTCAAATGACTCTAAGGTCCCTTTTCTCTGGGTATTTAAAGAATTGTGATAGAATCTGGATTCTGTCTAGTCTACAGGGACTGGATAGATGACGTTAGCATGGGAATATTCGCTGCCAAAAGTTCCCACCGACCAGGTGGAATATCAAGAACTTCCTTCCGTTCGATAGGGGGAAGGGAAAAGGGCATAGAATAGCCTCTGGAGATAATGTTTTGCACTCAGAAATCTGTGGTTATTTTGTCAGGCTTGTAGGTGCAGAGAAGCCTCCCCCGACTACTTCCCGTCAAGCAACCTTTCAGTGATACTAAAAAGGCATTTCAGAGAAGGACTAACAAAAGCCCTGGAAATACAGGCTGCCTCTCCATCTAGGGAGACACACATTATTGTTACCTTCTCCTCTGTCAAGAGCGGGTCCATCAACAGGAGTTTTCTGGAACAGACTGACTTCTTAAAACACATCCCCTCCCTAGCTCAGACAGAGAAGGATATCTGGGGCACAGAGAAGCGGATGCCTACTGCACAGTCTTACCATCTTGTTGGCTCCTGATGAGCATCCTTTTACTGCAAGTCCAGAGTTAACTCATTACCGGGGTGGTGTTGAAGGACATCCTGTAGCTTTCTGAAAGACTCCAGCTGGTGAATGGAGATGCCAGTGCCAGCTGCCCTAGTTGTGCCATCAGCTGTATTCAAGAGCAAATGCATGACCACAGTGAAGGCAGACTGGAGAGAATTAGGAATCCAGTGTCTTCTGAACATGTGCTAACAGAATACTTGAGAAACCTGGATATTTCCTGCGTTATGTCTCTGGTGAGATAAGCAAGGGAATTCAGTGCCCTGAGAGTACAGGTTGCTGAAGCATACCTCTGTTTCCTCAAATTAGCCCATCGCTCTAAACTCCCATTTGGGGGGATTGAATGAGCAACTCTTGCAGGTTCAGCTATAAAGATAGCATCTACAGAAGGACCCTTGCTCCAAGGTTTCCTGTTTGTACAGCCAGAGAGAAGCTGGACTTTTTGGGGATAGGCTTCACCATGCTGGGTCCTTCCATGCCGATTGAGACATGGAATCATGAATGGGTCAAAAGGTGGTACCACCAAGAAAGAAAAGGTTGAGCTGGTCCTAAAGGATTCTAGAAACACTGACTGATCAGGAGAAGGACAAATTGTGCACCAGCCCCCGCTCTGTTGCATCTATTTAAGAAGTTTGTCAAAGTGGACATCTTCCGAGGGAGATCTTGGGGAGCCTTCACCTTCATCCAAGTCCGTGCTTTCTGTGAGAAATGCTGGTGAAGAATCAAAGTGCTTCTGTTTACATGTCTGTTTAAGACCTCTCTTGAGGAAGAAAGATGAGATGGTACAAAATCGCACTGGAAGTTAATACAGCAAGCTTCCAGGGAGGCCTGTGGAACCGACTGCACCTCTCTCGACAGAAGAATGAGAAACAGAAGCTGATTCTAGTTGGGGGTCAGATGGTACCAATCTTGGAAAGAGCACCTTATCCCTCAGCATTGTAAAGACCCACTGGAAATCCTCAAATGTAAA